>NC_133770.1:233627425-233645011 GCF_003597395.2 Chelonoidis abingdonii
CCATTGGCACCAGCACCATGTCTCTATTAGCATCCCCACTATTGCAAATAATGGTAGGGATTTTTAAGAAAAATGTTAGTGCAGAGAAGGCCTTTGTGTCTAGAGACTTTTCTTAAAACAAATGTTTGGCTTGGCATGGAGAACTGGAATGGGGATATGACCCACTTTCACTCTGTGTGTTTGTAAGCCCCCCCAACTCCTCCCCTTGCAAATGGCTTGTCCACATGTAGAGGTTTATGAGTTTGCTACAGCCAGCAAGTTAATAACCTTGGTCAATCAGTTAAAAGGGAACAGTATCATATTTTTAGATCCACGGGTCTCTGGTTTAATTTCTCAAGATGATAGGTAATAATTGGAGATATACCAATCTCCTAGAACTGGAAGGGACCTTGAAAGGTCATTGAGTCCAGCCCCCTGCCTTCACTAGCAGGACCAATTTTTGTCCCAGATCCCTAAGTGGCCCCCTCAAGGATTGAACTCATTACCCTGGGTTTAGTAGGCCAATGCTCAAACCACTGAGCTATCCCTCCCCCTCCAGGGGCATGGAATGTCATGGTCACCAGTATAAATCTGGTCCATGTTAGCGGTGAACTAAAGCTGCCATAGGATAGTGTCCTATGTAAAATGAGTTGGTGGTTTCCATTCAGTTCCAGATAGATATGAGTAAAGCCATCACAATTGCCATTAAATAACTATTTTAAGACAGTTTCAGTAGAAAAATCAAAGACTGAATAAGCTTGTAACTTGAAATACCGCTCTGACATTCGGGGGTGAAATCCAGACCCAGGAGGGGCTGTCACGCCTGCCTTGCAACCTTGGGTGCCTCACAGTGCTTTGCTGTTGTAGCTTCTAACATGGGTTGCTCACAAGCAGCCTGCCAGCATGCAAGTCGCATCCCGAGTATCTGTGTATAAAGTCACACTACAGCCTACCAGCACATTCCAGTCACACTCTGGTTTCCACCAGCCTTGGTTACCATTTGCAGCGTGACCTCAACACACTCCCGGTTCTGAATTTCCCCCCAAAATGTGTGTTCTGCACAGCCCCATCCTCTCCTGTACAGTTCCGGTATTTTAGGTCTTTTGCCCCTCTAAGGGGATTAATATCCAGCAGTTTGCTGCTTTTAAAGGAGTTACCCACACATTTCAGTTTAAACACAACACTGAATTAGTTTTGAGTAAAGAATAAAACAAGTTTATTTAGTTTCAAAGAGAGAAGTTTTATGTGAGTACAAGTATAAGACATTAAAGTCAGAAATGGTTCCATGAGAAATAAAGATAAAATACTTTCTAGTAACCAAAACTTAATAAACTAGACTTAGTTCAAAGTGAAATACTTTAACATATGTCCACAGTAACGTTGCTGACCAAACTGTCAGGCCAGGATCTGCTTCCAAAGTCCATTTCTGTTGTCTCCTTAGGCGAATGAGAGAGATGGATAGGGAGAGAGACTTTTGGGTATTTTTGCCCCTCACTTTTATAGTCCAGGCCCCCTTTGAAATGTATTTTCTTGAGGGTTGCCCCTAGATAAATTGTATTCCCTCTGTGAGGAAGGAGGGTCTTGTGGTGAAGGTTTCATGCTGTTGTTTGCTAAGATGCAGATCTGCTTGATCCTGCCCCTCTTCCTTGCCAAAGAATGTCTACTTGATAAGCTGATTTCCCATCAACTTTGCTGACACCTGGCTAGAGGCATTGGCTTGTCCTTTGTCTTTGAGAAACTGGTTTACCCAGACTTGTCTGGTAAACACATTTCAGACCTAATTTCAGCTTATGTTTATAATTTGACATGTAATCTTGCTACACACGTTTCATCATGTGGTGGTGTTAGTTTTCAAATGATATCTCACAAGGTGTGTACAAAGATGATTACAATAATGTGTAGGGTATGAATACAATGTAACATTCAGGCACAATGTGTTCCATCCAAAATATGGTTGAGGCACATAGATAGATTATCTATCCTATCTACTTATGCCACACATATTACTGTGGTATCTAAACTCCAGGCAGAGTGGGGAAACTTTAATTGTCACTGTTAATGCTTCACTTTTTCTGTGGCTAGACAGTGAACTTTATTTACCGAGGCTGTCATTCTGGTACCTGAAGTTTTAAAGTACTTCAGACAAAGTGCAAAGGTATCCAAAGGTTTGCAGATACTGAGGACGGGATATTTTGTAGAAGAGAGCAACCTGAGCTAGTCAACACCCAAAAGTTTGTATTTCATGGTGAACATTGTAGATCTCTTGTCTGGTTTTTGTCAGTCAGGTATTTTTGTAAGTTAAGTTTGATGCTGAGGTGATTAAGGAGTGGGGCTTCTCTGAGTAGAAGGTCCTATAAAGGTAGCCAGCCAGTCAGGCAGCAGCATAGACAGCTGCAGTGGCACAGGAGCCAGCAAACGGAGCTGTAAACAGGGGAGTTTGAGCGGGAGTTTACAGGGGGAGTTTGGGGGAAGACTAAGAGAGGCAGGCAGATGATCAGACAGGCTAGCGAAGGGAGTGTGCGGTGTTCTAGAAGTATTTTGGTGCTTGTTGGGGGTTTGTTTTGCTGTGGGTGGTGGTATTTTGGTTTGGTTTGTGTTTCCCAGATTTACAGGATTTAGGTGGGAAGCTTATGACAGACACAGAGGCAGCAGTTGTAGTGACCCAAGCAGTGGAAGACACAATGAAGATGCCTGTGGAAGCTGCAGCATGTACATGATCCTGGAGGGGGTACCTGATAAGAGNAAAAGTTTCTCCGACGGCTGTGCACGCGGCGCGCACACACCTAAATGGAATGGATATGAGCAACACATCTCGAAGAACAGCAGTTACAGAGGTAAGTAACCTTGTTATACCCCTTTAGAGAGGAGAGGTTGCAATTGGCAACTTTGCATTCCCCTTCCCTGGAACCTAGGTTTTATTATATGCCCTTCAGACAAAGTCTAGGATCAGGGCCAAAGTAGGAGAGCACTCAGCAACTAAAATGTGAATAATATTGAATAACATAAAAAAAAATAGTCACTTCTTGGCCTGAGATCTTGTAATGAGAATTAATTTAGCATTTTTTAGTGTCAGAGATATTAAAGAGTGAGAACTCATTAGGTCCCCTAATCCCTCTCCTTGCAAACAACAAATGTGCAGTACATTCTCCAGTGCTTTTCTCCACTTTGAAATGATTCCTCAAGTCTTGGAGATGACCTTGGGAGATTTTCCCACCATTTAAATAAGATGAAATATCTGATTGCTCAGATCAAATGGGACAAAAATATCTATGATACAGGGAGTGTGTTTCTCATTAGTAGGAATAACTAATGCAGAAGCTGTACAACTATCCTTGTGACGGGGTGTATAAACCCTGCACAGGCCAAATTGGCGGTTAACCCATCACTTTTGGCCAAAGAGGCCATGCCTCTTTGTTCCAGCTGCACATGCTTCCTGTGGTGGGAGCAGATAAATGGCAACTGTTCAGTCCAATCTGGGCTGGCTGAGGCAGAAGAAGAGCATGCATTGCAGGCTCCTGCCAAAGAACCACTGCCTCTCCAGACCCCCGAGCCATGGACTCAACTTCGCCATGGAAGACCAGCTGACTGCAGAGACTAGCAGGGATGCCAAGCTGCTGGCAACCAAGGAGATGTCCGAGGCAAGCTTAAGGGTAGGAAGTGACCCAAGGAATGTGATAGGAGTCAATACTTTGAACCCTTAATAGGGATTTTGCTGACTGCATATGGCTCTGGGTCAGAACCCAGTGGAGTAGGCTGGGCCCAGGTTCCCCTGTCCCCATCCTGCACTTGCCACTAGGTGTTGCTGACAGGGATCTTTGATACAGATTGTTTGTTTTCTTCACCCAACCCATGGGGTCGGAGCCCCCAGACTGCCTTTGTTTGCCTCGGTCAGAAGGCTGACGGGCCAGACTGTTTGTTTGCTTTGCTCTGCCCTGGGGGACTGAAGTACCTGATAGTGACTGGTTGACCCAGCAGGGAATCTAGACAATTGTGTGACAGGATGCAGAAACCCTGCACACGCGGTAAACAGGGGTGACCCCCTACTGGATGAACAGAGCCCCCATGACAATGCTATATTTCCTATATTATAACACTATATATCATAAAGCAATCCGATTTTTAAACATCTAAAACTGCATATGCCCTGTAAGATTGGCTAAAGCTATGGAAGCTGAAGAAAATTCTATTTCCCCTACAAAGGAAGTTCTGCAAAAGTGAATATGAATCTTTTGAAGAAATTGTTCTTGGTCAGCTTCATTAATAATATCAAGTTAACTACTGGTTTATATTTACTTACCACATATCACAATTCATATTTCAAATAGGTTTGAAACCTAATAGTCTGCAGAACGTTCAGCAGCTACCCTTTGTGCATGAGACTCCCTCCAATTTCCCAGCCTTTTGTAATGGAAGTGTAGGAAAGACAATTACAAATATGTACACAAAGGGAGAGATACTAGAATGTTGTGTCTATTCATTGGACCTGGATAGTCTACATGACAAGAAAAATTAAACTGGGATTTGAAGACTTTTTATTTTTACCTGGCAGAATGAAGAGCTTTCCTGATTTTACTTTAATTATGATCTTGTTCAGCCTTTTTACTTGTTGCCTAAAATAATCAATGAGGACTTTTGTCTTCCATTTTCTGTTGCCAGACATCTCTTGAGCAAAAATTTCCCCTTCATGTTAGTGCAGAATAAAGCCAAAGACAATAGAACAGATGTGTTTAAGAAACAGACTCTGTTTTTAAAAAAGAAAGAAAATACAGCTGATTTGGATGCTATTATTTAAGTCCTTTCTTTTCGGTCTTCCACTCCCACCCCTCTATACAAAAATACTTAAACTCTCCTACCTGCTTCAGCTGTGAAAGTTACCACAATCTAGCATCTAGCTGTCAGAATGTGTGCCAGCTGAGCTGAGTACAGACAGGCTCAATGGATGAGTCTACACAAGCCTTTTCATCTTAAAATACACGTCATTGCTTCTCTACTGATACTAGCTCTAATGGCTAGCACAGGCCACTGGCTGGTAGACAATGCGGTGGTTAAAACACCATTGGCACCAGCACCATGTCTCTATTAGCATCCCCACTATTGCAAATAATGGTAGGGATTTTTAAGAAAAATGTTAGTGCAGAGAAGGCCTTTGTGTCTAGAGACTTTTCTTAAAACAAATGTTTGGCTTGGCATGGAGAACTGGAATGGGGATATGACCCACTTTCACTCTGTGTGTTTGTAAGCCCCCCCAACTCCTCCCCTTGCAAATGGCTTGTCCACATGTAGAGGTTTATGAGTTTGCTACAGCCAGCAAGTTAATAACCTTGGTCAATCAGTTAAAAGGGAACAGTATCATATTTTTAGATCCACGGGTCTCTGGTTTAATTTCTCAAGATGATAGGTAATAATTGGAGATATACCAATCTCCTAGAACTGGAAGGGACCTTGAAAGGTCATTGAGTCCAGCCCCCTGCCTTCACTAGCAGGACCAATTTTTGTCCCAGATCCCTAAGTGGCCCCCTCAAGGATTGAACTCATTACCCTGGGTTTAGTAGGCCAATGCTCAAACCACTGAGCTATCCCTCCCCCTCCAGGGGCATGGAATGTCATGGTCACCAGTATAAATCTGGTCCATGTTAGCGGTGAACTAAAGCTGCCATAGGATAGTGTCCTATGTAAAATGAGTTGGTGGTTTCCATTCAGTTCCAGATAGATATGAGTAAAGCCATCACAATTGCCATTAAATAACTATTTTAAGACAGTTTCAGTAGAAAAATCAAAGACTGAATAAGCTTGTAACTTGAAATACCGCTCTGACATTCGGGGGTGAAATCCAGACCCAGGAGGGGCTGTCACGCCTGCCTTGCAACCTTGGGTGCCTCACAGTGCTTTGCTGTTGTAGCTTCTAACATGGGTTGCTCACAAGCAGCCTGCCAGCATGCAAGTCGCATCCCGAGTATCTGTGTATAAAGTCACACTACAGCCTACCAGCACATTCCAGTCACACTCTGGTTTCCACCAGCCTTGGTTACCATTTGCAGCGTGACCTCAACACACTCCCGGTTCTGAATTTCCCCCCAAAATGTGTGTTCTGCACAGCCCCATCCTCTCCTGTACAGTTCCGGTATTTTAGGTCTTTTGCCCCTCTAAGGGGATTAATATCCAGCAGTTTGCTGCTTTTAAAGGAGTTACCCACACATTTCAGTTTAAACACAACACTGAATTAGTTTTGAGTAAAGAATAAAACAAGTTTATTTAGTTTCAAAGAGAGAAGTTTTATGTGAGTACAAGTATAAGACATTAAAGTCAGAAATGGTTCCATGAGAAATAAAGATAAAATACTTTCTAGTAACCAAAACTTAATAAACTAGACTTAGTTCAAAGTGAAATACTTTAACATATGTCCACAGTAACGTTGCTGACCAAACTGTCAGGCCAGGATCTGCTTCCAAAGTCCATTTCTGTTGTCTCCTTAGGCGAATGAGAGAGATGGATAGGGAGAGAGACTTTTGGGTATTTTTGCCCCTCACTTTTATAGTCCAGGCCCCCTTTGAAATGTATTTTCTTGAGGGTTGCCCCTAGATAAATTGTATTCCCTCTGTGAGGAAGGAGGGTCTTGTGGTGAAGGTTTCATGCTGTTGTTTGCTAAGATGCAGATCTGCTTGATCCTGCCCCTCTTCCTTGCCAAAGAATGTCTACTTGATAAGCTGATTTCCCATCAACTTTGCTGACACCTGGCTAGAGGCATTGGCTTGTCCTTTGTCTTTGAGAAACTGGTTTACCCAGACTTGTCTGGTAAACACATTTCAGACCTAATTTCAGCTTATGTTTATAATTTGACATGTAATCTTGCTACACACGTTTCATCATGTGGTGGTGTTAGTTTTCAAATGATATCTCACAAGGTGTGTACAAAGATGATTACAATAATGTGTAGGGTATGAATACAATGTAACATTCAGGCACAATGTGTTCCATCCAAAATATGGTTGAGGCACATAGATAGATTATCTATCCTATCTACTTATGCCACACATATTACTGTGGTATCTAAACTCCAGGCAGAGTGGGGAAACTTTAATTGTCACTGTTAATGCTTCACTTTTTCTGTGGCTAGACAGTGAACTTTATTTACCGAGGCTGTCATTCTGGTACCTGAAGTTTTAAAGTACTTCAGACAAAGTGCAAAGGTATCCAAAGGTTTGCAGATACTGAGGACGGGATATTTTGTAGAAGAGAGCAACCTGAGCTAGTCAACACCCAAAAGTTTGTATTTCATGGTGAACATTGTAGATCTCTTGTCTGGTTTTTGTCAGTCAGGTATTTTTGTAAGTTAAGTTTGATGCTGAGGTGATTAAGGAGTGGGGCTTCTCTGAGTAGAAGGTCCTATAAAGGTAGCCAGCCAGTCAGGCAGCAGCATAGACAGCTGCAGTGGCACAGGAGCCAGCAAACGGAGCTGTAAACAGGGGAGTTTGAGCGGGAGTTTACAGGGGGAGTTTGGGGGAAGACTAAGAGAGGCAGGCAGATGATCAGACAGGCTAGCGAAGGGAGTGTGCGGTGTTCTAGAAGTATTTTGGTGCTTGTTGGGGGTTTGTTTTGCTGTGGGTGGTGGTATTTTGGTTTGGTTTGTGTTTCCCAGATTTACAGGATTTAGGTGGGAAGCTTATGACAGACACAGAGGCAGCAGTTGTAGTGACCCAAGCAGTGGAAGACACAATGAAGATGCCTGTGGAAGCTGCAGCATGTACATGATCCTGGAGGGGGTACCTGATAAGAGTTTCATCTCTATGAAGCGCCGCCTGATGGAACTGGTGGAAGAAAAGATCTGAGGATTGGAGATGCAGGTGGAAACTCTGGTTGACTGTAGAAGGAGGTTTGAGCAAATGATGGAGCAAAGACATGAGGAGTCTGAATGGAAAATCTCAGACTTGCAGATGGAAGCAGGATCAAAGAACTCTGAGGGGAGACTGCTGGATGAGGAAAGTGGACGGTGGAAGCATATGACTGAGAGAACCAGGCAGAGGAAGAGATGGGCTAGTAAAGGAGAAATAGAGCTCAGGGACAGGTTTGCGGAATTGAAAAATGAAGAAGAGGCACAGCAGGTGGTTGCTGAAAGTGAGAGGGCACGGAAGAAGAGAAGAGTAGCTAGTCCCATAAGAAGAGGGGAAGAGTCAATGGAGATAACACCACCAAACATGAGCCCCTGGAGGATACGGGATGGGTTGCAGAGGATTGCAAAGGTGAATAGGAATCGAGAGGACTTGCAGCCAGAGGGAACAGGGGATAGACTGGAGAATCGTACTGTCACCAGGAAAAGGCAGGTCTACGTGACTGGGGACTCCTTACTGAGAAGAATAGACAGGCCAGTAACCAGAGCTGATCCAGAGAAAAGAAGGGTGTGCTGTCTACTGGGTGCTAAGATACGGGATGTGGACCTGAGGCTGAAGAGGATCCTAACAGGAGTGGGAAAGAATCCACTGATTGTCCTTCATGTGGAAACAAATGATACAGCTAGATTCTCACTGGAACGTATCAAGGGAGACTATGCCAGGCTGGGGAAGACGCTTAAGGAATTCGAGGCTCAGATGATCTTCAGTGAGATTCTGCCTGTTCCTGGAGAAGGGCAACAAAGGTGTGACAAGATTATGATGCTCAACAGATGGCGCAGGCAGTGGCGCTATAAGGAGGGCTTTGGGATGTATGGCCACTGGGAGGCATTCATGGACAGAGGACTGTTCTCTCGGGACGGACTTCACCTGAATAGGGAGGGAAATAGACTTCTAAAATGGAGGCTGGCACAACTGATTAAGAGAGCTTTAAAGTAGGAATTGGGGGGAGATGGTTGGGAGATGTCCAGGTAATCTCCACATCGGATTTTAACATTGAGAGGGAAGAAAACAAAGTAAGAAAGGATATAGCCGTGGTTAGGAGAATGGACATATGGAGGAAGGGTAGTATAGATATCGTTCTAATAGATGATACTGATGGTAGAATGTCTGGGCCTAATCGTGTAAAGAATGTGAGCGAAGCCAAACAGCAAGAATTAAGATGTTTGTACACCAATGCAAGGAGCTTAGGTAACAAAATGGAGGAACTAGAGTTACTGGTGCAGGAAATGAAGCCGGATATTATAGGGATAACAGAAACATGGGAATAGTAGTCATGACTGGAGTACAGGTATTGAAGGTATGTGCTGTTTAGGAAAGACAGAAATAAAGGCAAAGGTGGTGGAGTAGCATTGTATATCAATGATGAGGTAGACTGTAAAGAAATAAGAAGGGATGGAATGGATAAGACAGAGTCTGTCTGGGCAAAAATCACATTGGGGAAGAAAGCTACTAGAGCCTCCCCTGAGATAGTGCTTGGGGTGTGCTACAGACCGCCGGGATCTGATTTGGATATGGATAGAGACCTTTTTAATGTTTTTAATGAAGTAAATACTAATGGGAATTGTGTGATCATGGGAGACTTTAACTTCCCAGATATAGACTGGAGGACAAGTGCTAGTAATAATAATAGGGCTCAGATTTTCCTAGATGTGAATAGCTGATGGATTCCTTCACCAAGTAGTTGCTGAACCAACAAGAGGGGATGCCATTTTAGATTTGGTTTTGGTGAGTAGTGAGGACCTCATAGAAGAAATGGTTGTAGGGGACAACCTTGGTTTGAGCAATCATGAGCTAATTCAGTTTAAACTAAATGGAAGGATAAACAAAAATAGATCTGTGACTAGGGTTTTTGATTTCAAAAGGGCTAACTTTAAAGAATTAAGGAAATTAGTTAGGGAAGTGGATTGGACTGAAGAACTTGGGGATCTAAAGGTGGAGGAGGCCTGGAATTACTTCAAGTCAAAGTTGCAGAAACTATCAGAAGCCTGCATCCCAAGAAAGGGGAAAAATTCATAGGCAGGAGTTGTAGACCAAGCTGGATGAGCAAGCATCTCAGAGAGGTGATTAAGAAAAAGCAGAAAGCCTACAAGGAGTGGAAGATGGGAGGGATCAGCAAGGAAAGCTACCTTATTGAGGTCAGAACATGTAGGGATAAAGTGAGAAAGGCCAAAAGCCATGTAGAGTTGGACCTTGCAAAGGGAATTAAAACCAATAGTAAAAGGTTCTATAGCCATATAATAAGAAGAAAAAAGAAAGAAGAAGTGGGACCGCTAAACACTGAGGATGGAGTGGAGGTTAAGGATAATCTAGGCATGGCCCAATATCTAAACAAATACTTTGCCTCGTCTTTAATGAGGCTAATGAGGAGCTTAGGGATAATGGTAGGATGACAAATGGAATGAGGATATGGAGGTAGATATTACCACATCCGAGGTAGAAGCCAAACTCGAACAGCTTAATGGGACTAAAATCAGGGGGCCCAGATAATCTTCATCCAAGAATATTAAAGGAACTGGCACATGAAATTGCAAGCCCATTAGCAAGAATTTTTAATGAATCTGTAAACTCAGGGTTTGTACCATATGACTGGAGAATTGCTAACATAGTTCCTATTTTAAGAAAGGGAAAAAAAGTGATCCGGTAACTACAGGCCTGTTAGTTTGACATCTGTAGTATGCAAGGTCTTGGAAAAAATTTTGAAGGAGAAAGTAGTTAAGGACATTGAGGTCAATGGTAATTGGGACAAAATACAACATGGTTTTACAAAAGGTAGATCATGCCAAACCAACCTGATCTCCTTCTTTGAGAAGGTAACAGATTTTTTTAGACAAAGGAAATGCAGTGGATCTAATTTACCTCGATTTCAGTAAGGCATTTGATACGGTTCCACATGGGAATTATTAGCTAAATTGGAAAAGATGGGGATCAATATGAAAATTGAAAGGTGGATAAGGAACTGGTTAAAGGGGAGACTACAACGGTCGTACTGAAGGTGAACTGTCAGGCTGGAGGGAGGTTACTAGTGGAGTTCCTCAGGGATCGGTTTTGGGACCAATCTTATTTAATCTTTTTATTACTGACCTTGGCACAAAAAGTGGGAATGTGCTAATAAAGTTTGCAGATGACACAAAGCTGGGAGGTATTGCCAATACAGAGAAGGACTGGATATCATACAGGAAGATCTGGATGACCTTGTAAACTGGAGTAATAGTAATAGGATGAAATTTAAATAGTGAAAAGTGCAAGGTCATGCATTTAGGGATTAATAACAAGAACTATTGTTATAAGCTTGGGACGCATCAGTTGGAAGTAACAGAGGAGGAGAAGGACCTCGAAGTATTGGTTTATCACAGGATGACTATGAGTCGCCAATGTGATATGGCCGTGAAAAAAGCTAATGCAGTCTTGGGATGTATCAGGCGAGGTATTTCCAGTAGAGATAAGGAGGTGTTAGTACCGTTATACAAAGCACTGGCGAGACCTCATCTGGGATACTGTGTGCAGTTCTGGTCTCTCATGTTTAAGAAGGATGAATTCAAACTGGAACAGGTACAGAGAAGGGCTACTAGGATGATCCGAGGAATAGAAAACCTGTCTTATGAAAGGAGACTCAAAGAGCTCAGCTTGTTTAGCCTAACCAAAAGAAGGAGGAGGGGAGAGATGATTGCCCTCTATAAATATATCAGAGGAATAAATACCGGGGAGGGAAAGGAATTATTTAAGCTCAGTACCAATGTAGATGATCCAAAAGTTTAGACTTGAAATTATACGAAGGTTTCTAAGCATTAGAGGAGTGAAGTTCTGGAACATCCTTCTCAGGGTAGTAGTGGGGGGAAAGACATATCTAGCTTCAAGACTAAACTTGATGAGTTTATGGAGGGGATTGTATAATGGAATAGCCTAATTTTGGCAATTAATTGATCTTTTACTATTAGCAGTAAATATGCCCAATGACTTGTGACGGGATGTTAGATGAGGTGGGATCTGAGTTACTACAGAGAATTCTTTCCTGGGTGTCTGGCTGGTGAATTTTTTCCACATGCTCAGGGTTTAGCTGATCACCATATTTGGGGTCGGGAAGGAATTTTCCTCCAGGGCAGATTGGCAGAGGCCCTGTGGGTTTTTCGCCTTCCTCTGCAGCATGAGGCATGGGTCATTTGCTGGAAGAATCTCTGCATCTTGAAGTCTTTAAACCATGATTTGAGGACTTCAATGGCTCAGACACAGGTTTGATACAGGAGTGGGTGGGTGAGATTCTGTGGCCTGCAATGTGCAGGAGGTCAGACTAGATGATCATAATGGTCCCTTCTGACTTTAAAGTCTATGATTCTATGAAAGCAACTTATATCAAGTTTTTGTGGCATATATAAACCCCCAGACCTTTAGAATTCTTGATATGTATTGTTAATGTCAACCTAAACCTGGCTGCTCATAGCTGCTCTTTTTCTGCTTTTAATTTTTTTAAGATTTAAAACAAATTGCCTTTAGTGTCTGAGATCTACGTCTTTCAATACCTTGAAAGCAGAGAAAGATTGGTAGGGTACAGTAGATCTTCCTACAGTAGCATCGAGCTCTACAAGAGAGTTATTTCAGTATGTTATAGAATTCCTGGGCATTGCTGTGATAAGACATACCTCTCCTAACACTTCCCACCTCAGCGCACTCAAAGTAATGAATGGGATATGCTGGTTTTAGGTTTTTTTACTGTGTCAATACGTTGACAAAGAAGGAAGGTCCTGTGGATAAGACCTTCATCTGAGGCCTTGTCTACACTACAGAGATTTGTCAATGCAAGTTACACCAGCAATCAAAAACCGGTATAATTGCATCACTTCTGCTTGTTCACACAATGCTCCTTCTGTCAGCAGAGTGCATCCAAAATTTGTGCTCTAGCATCGACAGTAAGAGCAGTGCACTGTAGGTAGCTATCCCACTGTGCTACTCACCACCTTATGCGGCTAGGAGTTGTGGGAAGGCATAGTGGATTGAAGGAAATCATGGGTGAGGGCTCAGCGTCCCATAGATTCATAGACTCTAGGACTGGAAGGGACCTCGAGAGGTCATCGAGTCCAGTCCCCTGCCCTCATGGCAGGACCAAATACTGTCTAGACCATCTCTGATAGACATTTATCTAACCTACTCTTAAATATCGCCAGAGATGGAGATTCCACAACCTCCCTAGGCAATTTATTCGTCGTGATGCCAACCACACTGACAGTTAGGAGAACTTTTCCTAACGTCCAACCTAAAATCTTCCTGATCGCGTTAAGCCATTGCTATCTTGTTCTGTCATTAGAACTAAGGTGAAACAAGTTTTCATCCTTCTCTGATGACACACACTTTTAGATACCTAAACCGGCTATCATGTGCCCTTCCAGTCTTCTCTTTTTCTAAACTAAATAAAACCCAAATCTTTACAGCACTCCTTACAAGCGATCATAATCCCTAAAAACCTTAATCATTCTTGTGCTCTATCTCTGGACCCTCACACTATTACTCCACACATTTCTTGAAATGCGGGCCCAAGAACTGGACACAAACTCCAGTGAGTAACCAGCGGCAGAGTAGAATTGGAAAAGAATAACTCGTGTCTTGTCTTACAAACAACACCTGTATGTGCATCCCCCAGAATACGTTGCTTTTTTGCACACAGTAATCACCACTAATTGAAACATCATATTAGCTTGCGGTCCCACTATGACCCCAGACTTTTTTCTGTGTCATAAATCCTTCCTAGAACAGCTCTCCCATTCTGTATTGTGAAACTGATTGTTCTTCCCTAAGATGGACGCAACTGCATTTGGGTCTTTATGAACTTCAAAACCGGTTTAACTGCAGACCATTCTCTCCAATTGTCCAGAAATAACAAAATGTTGAATTTGACCCCTGTCCTCCAAAGCGTTGCACACCCCTCCCAGTTGGTCACATCCGCAAACTTAATAAGCTCACATTCTATGCAACATCTAGTTGTTGATGAAGATATTGAACATAGCCGATCCAAAAGCAGACCCGACTGCGGAACCCAACTGTATACGATACCTTCCAAGCCAGGATGGAAGCCATTAATACCACGATCTATAGTAGATGTTATCCAGCCAAGTTATGCACCCACACTTATAGTAGCCCAATCTAAATTGTTTTGCCTAGTTCTATCGATAAAAATCATGCCTGAGACCTGATAAATCAAATGCCTTACTAAAAAGTCTAGTGTATAAACCAAAAAAAAAAAACATCCACCGCTATATCTCCCTTATCCACAAGATTGTATCCTATCAAAGAAAGCTATCAGATTGGTTGGACACGATTGTTTCCTTTACACAATCCATGCTGGTTATCCCTATGCACCTTACACCGTTCAAGTGTTGCAGATAAAGTCTTTAATTACGCTCCATTTATCTTCCCTGTACAGAAGTTAAACTAACTGGTCCGTAGTTTCCACTCGGTTTTTTTTACATTTTCCACTTTTATAGAGGCACTATATTTTGCCCTTTCTCCAGTCTCTGGAATCTCTCCGTCTCCCATGACTCCCAAAGAATCAAGAAAATCAGACGGGTACGCTCGGTGTTAGTCTGAATCTGTAAAAAGCAGCAGAGAATCCTGTGCAACTATAGACCTAAACAGGACGTTTTGGAGCATGAGCCACTCATGCCCAAAACGTCTGTTAGGTTCTATAAGTTGCCACGGATTCACTGTGCTATTTCCAAAGATATCAGCTGAGGCTCAAGATACACACTCTATTAACTCTTGATGTATTCTAGGATGCATTTCTCAGGCCCTGGTGAATTGCAGGCCATCTACTTTCTAAGTATTTTAAACTTGCTCTTTTTTTAATTTGTAACTCTTCAATCCTACCCCTTGCCCATAAACATTCCACTTAATGTTAACATTCCTTCAGACTCGTCAGTGAAGACCAAAACAAAGACAGTCATAAGAATCTCCGCCACTTCATACCAAGTTCGCTGTACTGTTCTCTCCCTCCTCCACTGAGCAGTGGGCCTACCCTGTCCTTGGATCTTCCTCTTGGCTTCTTAATGTATTGGATACAAAAGTCTTCTTGATTTCCCTTTATTTCCATAGCTTAAGTTGAAGCTCATTTTGTGCCTTTGCCTTGCTAAACCTGCCCCTGCAATTTCCTGTGTTATTTGCCTAAGTTCATCCTTTGTAATCTGACCTATATTTCCATTTTTTATATGACTAACCTTTTTATCTTTGTACGGTCATGCAACATCTCGTGGTTAAGCCAAGTGGTCTTTTTGCCACATTTCTAATCTTTCCTACCCAGCGGAATAAGCTTGGTCTTGGGCCCTAAATAACAAAAAGAGAGAGATAGATCACGTTGCTTTTTTGCAACAGTAATACACTATTGACATCATATAGCTTGCGGTCCCACTATGACCCTAAGACTTCTTTCTGTCATATCCCTCCACGACGCTCTCTCCCACTTCTGTGTGTGAAACTGATTGTTCCTTCCTAAGTGGAGCAACTTGCATTTGTCTTTATTGAACTTCAACTCGGTTTTACTTCAGACCATTTTCCAATTTTCCAGATCATTTTGAATTTTGACCCCTGTCTCTCCAAAGCGTTGCAATCCCCTCCCAGTTTGGTCATATCCGCAAACTTAATAAGCGTACTTCTATGCACAACATCTAGTTTGTTGATGAAGATATGAAACAAAGCCGATCCTAAAACAGACCCGCGGAACCCAACTGTTATACACTTCCACGACAGGATTGGTGAGCCATTTAAAACCACGTCTATGAGTAGAGTTATCCAGCCAAGTTATGCACCCACTTATAGTAGCCCCATTAAAATGTAAATTTGCCTAGTTATCGATAAGACTATCATGCGAGACCTGTAATCAAATGCCTTACTAAAGTCCTAGGTATACACATCCACCGCTTCTCTCCTTATCACAAGACTTGTTATCCTATCCAAAGAAAGCTATCAGATTGGTTTGACCGATTGTTCTTTACAAATCCATGCTGTTATCCTTGCACTTACCACCTTCCAAGTGTTTGCAGATAATATTTTTATATTACTTGCTCCATTATCTTCCCTGGTACAGAATTAAACTAACTGGTCCGTAGTTTCCTGGTTTTTTTCTTTCCTTTTATAGATGGGCACTATTTCTGCCTTTTCCAGTCTTCTGGAATCTCTCCTCGTCCCATGACTTCCCAAGATATCAAGTATCAGACGGGTAGCCGTGTTAGCTGAATTCTGGTAAACAGCAGCAGAGAATCCTGTGGCACTTATAGACTAACAGGACGTTTTGGAGCATGAGCTCAACTCTGCTCAAAACGTCTGTTAGTTCTATAACGGTGTGCCACAGGATTCACTGTTGCTTTTTCCAAGATAAAGCTAGATGGCTCAGATACACCTCTATTACTCTTGAGTATTCTAGGAGTGCATTTCTCGGCCTGGTGACTTCAGGCCATCTAACTTTTAAGTGATTTAACTTGCTCTTTTTTTTTTACTTCTACATCCTACCCTTCCCATAAACATTCACTAATGTTAGACATTCCTTCAGACCTTCTCAGTGAAAGGCCAAAACAAAGACATCATTAAGAATCTCGCGCCATTTCCAAGTTTCGCTGTTACTGTTTCTCCTCCGCCACTGAGCAGTGGGGCCTACCCTGTCCTTGGTCTTCCTCTTTGCTTCTAATGTATGGATACAAAGTCTTCTTGTTTTCCCTTTATTTCCATAGCTTAAGTTTGAGCTCATTTGTGCCTTTGCCTGGCTAAACCTTGCCCTGCATTCCGTGTTATTGCCTATATTCATCCTTTGTAATCTGAACCTAAGTTTCCATTTTTTATATGACTCCTTTTTATTTTTGTACGGTCATGCAAGATCTCGGGTTAAAGCCAAGGTGGTCTTTGCCACATTTTCTACTCTTTCCTACCCATCGAAAGGCTTGTCTTTTGGGCCTTAATAGTGTCCTTGAAAAACGAGCCATCTCTCCTCAGTTGTTTTTCCCTCCATCATTGCTATCCCATGGGACCTTACCTATCAGCTTTCCTGCTTACAGAAATCCGCTTCTGAAATCCATTGTCCTATTTGCGTACTGCCCTTCTAACCCTCTTAGAATTGCAACACTCTGTGATTCATATCACTTTCACCAACCTTGACCTTCACTTTCAATTCTCAACAAGTTCCTCCCTATTTGTTAATAATCCAAAGTTAAACAGCTTCCCGCCTAGTAGTTTTTCAACCTTACTGAAAAAAAAGTTGTCTACAATGCAGTCCCAGGAACTTTATTGGATGTCTGTGCCCCGCGGTGTTATTTTCCCACATATACATCGGATAGTTAAGTCCCCATCATCCCACCAACATCTTTGGGCTTGGATGATTTTGTTAGTTGATTAAAAAAACCCTCCAACTCTCTCCACCTGGTTAGGTGGCATGTAGTAGACTCCTAGCAATGAACACAACCCTTGTTTTTTACCCCTTTTATCCTAACCCACGACGACTCTCTAACAACTTCCGTCTCCTATGTCCATCTCCACCTCAGTCCAAGTGTGTTACATTTTTTAATATATAGAGGCAACACCTCTCGCCTTTTTCCGTTAATCCTTCACTGAGCAAACTATACCCATCCACACCAACATTCCAATCATGTGTATTATCCCACCCAAGTTTCAGTGAATGCAACCATGTCATAGTTGTATTTTATTTACTTAGCACCTTCCAGTTTCTTCCTGCTTATTACCCATAAACACTTTC
>NC_133770.1:233645036-233652457 GCF_003597395.2 Chelonoidis abingdonii
GGATTTGTATATAGGCATCTAAGATACTGGTTTGATCTTGCCTCCCAGTTTTGCCCTGACCCTCCTTTCTCTCTGCCATTATAGCCCATGCTCCCTCTTGTTTCTGACCCATCTCCCAGGTCTTCATGTTCCCCACTTACCTGTGGGCTTTGCTCACCTGTCCCCGTCGAACCTAGGACAGTTCTTTCTGTCCCAGCATTCCATGGACTTCCGACTGCATTTGGAAGCACTTTTCAATACCCCCTGTTTACTATCCGCCTGCCATTTCTGTCTGACAGGATGGATCCCACACTGCTGTCCACTGTTGTGGCCACTGTTATGAACACATAGTGGATGGTCATGCAGTATATGATGAGCTCCAAATCTGAACAAAAATCTGAGGTGCCTGATATGTCCCATGGAAAGAAGCAACACCAGATTACTTTTGGCATTCATGGAGCAGCTGAACACAGTGGACCATCGCTTTTGGGCTAAGGAAACAAGCACTGAGTTGGGGGATCCCATCGTTATGCAGGTCTGGGATGATAAACAGTGGCTGCAGAACTTTGGAAGTGGAAAGCCACCTTCCAGGAACTGTGTGCGGAACTCATCCCAGCACTGTGGCACAAGGACACTAAAATGAGAACTGCCCTCTCAGTGGAGCAGCACATGGTGATTGCTGTGTGAAAGCTGGTGACTCCAGACTGCTACTGCTTGGTCACATTCAGTTTGGAGTTGGGAAGTTGACTGTTGGGACTGCAGTAACGCAAGTGTGCAGGGCCATTAATCACATCCTGCTACCAGGGCTGGTTTTGGGGGCGCCATTTTCTTTGGCAGTGACTGCGGTGGCCGGATCTTCGGCCGCCCCGGTCGCAGCTGGCATTTAGGTGGAGGGAGCTGGAGCTGGGGCAGGGGAGTGCGGGGAAGGCCACCTGCAGCAAGAAAGGGGGGGGCACGCAGGGGAACTCCCCGCCCCAGCTCTCCCCTGCCCCGCCTTCTCCCCGAGCAGGCTGTGGCTGCTTCACTTCTCCCACCTCCCAGGCTTGCAGTGCCTAAGCTGATTGGTGCCACAAGCCTGGGAGGCAGGAGAAGTGAAGCAGCCACGGCATCTTCAGGGATGCTAGCCTGTACAGAAAGCTCCAAGCAGGGGCTTTCTTTCCAGACTAGAAGCTTCCAGTGGGGGATGTTGAAATGTCCATAGTGATCCTGGTACACCCAGCATACCCCTTACTTCCGTGGCTCATGATGCCTTACATGGAAAGCCTGGACTGCAGCCAGAAGTGCTTCAGCAATAGGCTGAGCAAGTGCAGAATGGCTGTAGAATGAACCTTTGGCAAATTAAAAGTGCGCTGGTGCTGGCTTTATCACAGGTTAGAACTAAATAAGGAAAATATTCCCTACTGCATGCTCCATATGGGAGAGGAGTTCCCCTGGGATGGAGTATGGAAGTGGATCGCCTGGCTGCTGAATTTGAGCAGCCAGATACCAGGGCTATTAGAGGGGTACAGCATGGGGCTATTTGAATCAGGGAGGCTTTAAGGCAACATTTTGACAATGAGCATCAGTAATGTGTCTTTCTATACAGCACTCTGCCATGCTTTGTTAACTTGCTGCCTTGCATGAAAATTGTGATGATTCCTGACGGGGATTTGTAGTCAGCAAATGATCAAACAGCAACTATATATTACTACCAGCAGCAACCACACCTGTAGGAGACAAATAAAGATTGACTATCGTTCAGAAAGTTTGTTTTTATTAAATACCAATTAACAACACACACACAAAAGTCTTGGCGGGAAGGGAGATAAGAGTGCTGGGCAGTGTAAGCTCTCATAGCTATGTGTAAGTCCAGCTATCATTTTGGAAGCTGTCCAAAGGAGTAGAGTGAAGGGGGTACCAAGACATTCTGGGAAGTTGAGAGGAATGTGTGGAAGAAGTTAGGGGAGGGCATGGAAAGCAGAGCTGTATGGGTGGGGGCCAGCATGGATGGAGCGTGATTAGGGACTTCAACATCTCTGTTTTCTCCTCCATCACTTTTATCATCCGTTCCTGGCCCTTTACAATGTACTCTTCACTCTCCTTTCTGTCCCCTACTTGCTCTCCCCTACTCCCCCATTCCTTTCCCTCCTATGACTAGAGGAGTGTTAACAGGCTGCTTCACCTTGAATGGTCCCTTGAAACGTGTTAACTACGTATGCTAAACAATCTGTTCCACCTTCTATTTAGTTGTGACACTCTGAGGGCTTGTCTTTGAATCACAGAATATCAGAGTTGGAAGGGACCTCAGGAGGTCATCTAGTCCAACCCCCTGCTCAAAGCAGGACCAATCCCCAGACAGATTTTTGCCCCAGATCTCATAAACAGGGAAGCTGCACCGCTGTAGTGTTTTAGTGAAGATGCTAGTACATTGTCGGGAGAGCTTCTTCTACCCAAGTAGTTAATCTACCTCCTCAAGAGGCAGAAGCTATGTCGACAGGAGAAGCTCTCCTGTCAACATAGCAATGCCTATACAGGAGATCAGATCAATATAACGATGTCTCTCAGAGATGTGGATTTTTCACCCCCCCAAGTCATGTAATTATACCAATATAAGTCTGTAGTGTAGACCTGGTCTGAATTGGTTTCCCAGGCCTGAAGAAGAGAACAGAAGTTGATCCAAGAAAAGATATTACCTCACCCACCTTGTCTACCTGATGTGTTAAAATAGGCCAGTTATGTGCACATTTGTATATAATCAGTTTTCAGAATTAAACTATGCTTTAATTGACTACAATGAACTTTGAACCAGTCCTTACACAAAGAGACATGCTACACAATTTCAGGATCAGCAGATCAGAGGCAGGTCAATCAGATAAACTGTGATAATGTGCTAGAATGAACATATAGACTCAGCCTTAAGTATGAGGTAAGGCATAGCTGAGGGGCTGTTCCCCTTAAAAAGAAGGACAATATTATTTTACACTTTTTCAGATTACGGCACAGTTCTCTTGTTTGCTTGTTCTCTGGCTTTCTTTGTCTCTCTTGTGTATTCTATCACATCTCCTTTGTAAATATCTTGTGTTGTAATGAAAGCTGTTGTACTTCTAGTATGTCAATAATCTCATGATAACTTCCTTCATGTAATGTGTGCCCAGGTAAATTGCTTTGATGAATAATATTTTAAAAGTGAGCGATGAGAACACACTGTTGCTTTACCGTAAGGTGAATGAGAAACTCTTTTGGAAGTGTGCAAATACTGGGAGTCAGACGTGTTTCAGTAAACGTCCCTTTTTGTAGTGACTACTCACGCCGGTGTCCGTCAATGAGGAGTCACTAGGGATGGGGTAAACATAAATGTTAAGATGGACAATAGCAATATTTTGTTACATAATATCACACAAAATAATATAGCCACTCTGTTGAAATAAAGTGATGCTTTCATGCTGGAAAGGATTAAGCCGTTTTCAACACAGACAAAGGGACAAGAAGGTTTGGTGAATCCACCTAACTGCTGCTCCAAAATCTTTATCAGACAGCTCCATCACTAGCATTGCATAGCATGCCTCCATTTACTAAGGGTACGTCTACACTGCACGATTATTTCGAATTAGCTTAAACCGATATTACAAAACAGATCTAATAAAATCGGTTTAGCGCATCCACAGTGGGATCCTGAAATCGATTGTTTGCGTCCATGGTCCAAAGCTACCATCGATTTCAGGAGCGGTGCACTGTGGGTAGCTGTTCCTCAGCTATCCCATAGTTCCCACTTCCGTGTTGAGAGCACAGTGCCTGATGGGGCAGAAAACATTGCCCCGGGTGGTGCTGGGTACAGCCTCACCCCTCCCTTTGTGAAGGCAGCAGACAACCCTTTGGCGCCTTTTTCGCGGAGTGCATTGAGCAAACGCCATAGCACAGCAATCTTTCCCTTTTTTTTTTCACGTGGTGGTGGGGGGAAATAAACTGAGGAGCTGTTCCCTGAACCACGCCAGACACTGTGTTTGAACCTACAGACATTGGGAGCTCAGCCAAGAATGCAAATAATTTTCAGAGACTGCTGTGGACTGTGGGATAGCTGGAGTCCTCAGTACCCCCTCCCTCCCTTCATGAGCGTCCATTTGAGTCTCTGGCTTCCCGTTACGCTTGTCACACAGCGCTGTGTATCCTGGAGTTTTTTATTCAAACGCTTTGGCATTTCGTGTTCTGTAACGGAGCTGGATACAACAGATTTGTCTCCCCATACAGCGATCAGACCTAGTATCTCCCGTACGGTCTATGCTGGAGCTCTTTTTCGATTTCAAACTGCATCGCCAGCCGTGCTGATCAGAGCTCCACGCTGGGCAAGCAGGAAATGTAATTCAAAAGTTCGCGGGGCTTTTCCTGTTTACCTGCCCTCTGCATCCGAGTTCAGATTGCTGTCCAGAGCGGTCAGTGCTGCACTCTGGGATGCCGCCCGGAGGCCAATAACGTCGATTTCCGTCCACACGAACCCTAATCCGAGTTATCACTATCGAATTTAGCGCTACTCCTCTCGTTTGGGAGGAGTTCCGAAATCGATTTAAGGAGCCGTTTAACTCGATATTAATGACGACGTCATGTGAACGGATACAGCATTAAATCGGTATATCGGCCATTAAACCGATTTAAAGTCGCAGTGTAGACCTGGCCTAAGAAGAAAAACTTCTGGGGTCAGGGGATTTGAAAGAACAGGATTATTTAGAACACAGTTATTTTACCAGCTGCCAGGTGTACTTCATCATATTGGCCTGTCTGAAGATAGAGAATTTGTAATCTGTTCACATGCAGTACTGGCGTGACAAGAGTAAGTTACATGATTGTTCTTTTGAAAATGTGTACAATTCTCCTGTCTGAATAGCCGTAGGATAGCTCAGCAACCTGTGGAATTCATTGTTGCAGGAATTCCTTGTAATGTGTTGCCACTTTATAAAATTTTATTTTGTTATGCTTGAATAGGTATATCCTATCAGTAGCTGCCTAGAAATGTAGAAACTATTCCAGTAAGATGCTTATGCAGAGAACAAGGTATAATGGTGCCCACAAAGATTCTGAAAAGATCTGAATTACAACGCCTCTCAAATATCTAACTGGCTATACATTTAGTTAATCAAAACTTGGTGAACAATCTACAGTAGTGACATCTGGCATCCTTCAATAATATCACAATCATTGATAACACTCTATTTGGATCATGTTTTAACAGGGCACAAATATTTTGACTCATAATAATCCTTGCAGCTATACATGCCAATAAAACCTCATTGTTTAAGCTGTTTATTGCCAGGGTAGGAAAGAATTCCCTAGCTCCCTGTACCGCAATGGCCAAGTGCATTATTTGCAGGGTAGATTTGTCCTTTTCCTCAGGAGCGTGAGACAGAGAGCCATTGCCAAAGGCAGGATTCCTGAACTGGGAAAACAATGGTTTGATGTAGCAGAGCAAATCCTATGTTTAAATTGGGACTCTTCCAAATTCCCATCCTCTGTCTGCCTAGTATCACTGCATGCTCTCCAATGAAGGAAAACATACTGCATCTCTGCCAGTCTGGATGTGGGAAATCAGTTTCTTTGCCAAAAAACTGGAATTGCTACGGTAGAAAGTCATTGTTTGTTCTGATGCTGGAGTCTGGAAGGAGGATAGAAAAAGCTGCATGAATATTGTTTTGTAACTACTATCTTGGGATGCTATAGGAAGAATAATGTGAAAACCAAACAGCTTCGGTGGTTTTTTCTACACTCGACAATAGATTTATTGAAGGGAGGGAAAAGGGAACAAAAAAAATCTGTGTATCTGATGATGAGGGAAAGTATGTTGATCTTTAAAGAATCTTTAAAGAAATTGCACGCAAACAATTCATCTCTATGTTAAAGGCTTTGTCTGTAATGCTGCCAAGGTCATTAAATGCATAAATCCAATGAGCAGAAAGCCCTTGAAAGAAAACTGTACTCCTTTTGCTCAGCACAGCATTCTCAGAGCTTAAATGGTAAGATGCATTTCTTGCTCTATCTGAATGGAGAACTGCATTTGGAAATAAAGTTTTTAATTAGAGCTGGCACTTCCAGGTTTCCCTCAGAGTCATAGCGTATACAGCCCTCATCCTACACAATGCAGTTGAGTCGGATCAGTTTGTCCTTTTTTCCCATCTCAAAGGTGCCAGGGCTTCTTGCTTCTTGAACGCCCTCCAATTCTGCCAGTGTCTCTCTGTGACACTGTTCAAGGCTTACTGCGAGACTTTTCTATTCAGGTCAGTCCATTGTTAGTTTTTCCTCTATTCTTACTTTCTGGAGCAGGGCTAAGGTACGATCCACAGCATCTTCCTCCCTTCACTGGCTAGGAGGCTCAGAAGCCTTTTGTGCAGTCAGCACTCTCCATCCATCACAACCCATGTGGCTTCAAACAGGAAGAGCAAGATTTTGTCCTCTTTGTAAATACAGTAAATTGCTATAAACGTTAGACATTAAAACAGAATATGGGTAGATGGCAACCGCTTTATGATTCCCAGTACAGGATCTGCCTAGAAATGTAGGAACTATTCAGTAAGATACTTATGCAGAGAACAAGCCATAATGGTGCCCACAAAGCTTCTGAAAAGTTCTGAATTACAACAATGCTTCTCAAAGATCTAACTGTCTATAGATTTAGTTAAATGGGTGTTTTTAGCTGAAGCTTATAGAGATTCCACTTTTCTGCAAGAGCTTCAGAAATGCATCTTCTCACCTTCTGAACTTTCAGTTTGCTACACTGATCTTGAAGGAGGGGTTACTGCTATCTTTTATTGTACTAATCCCTTTCATCAGAATGGAAACTATTGGGTCCAATTCTGAACACACCTCCAATGAAGTAAATTGAGAGCAATTTTTCAGAAGTATTTGGAGTTACTTCCCACATAAGTGAGATCAGAATTAGAGCTATTGTTAGTAGTATTCACAATGATCTTTACAAAGTTACCCAAAATCCTTACTATTGCCTGTCACACTAGTTTGGCTACCTTAAAAGAGTTGCCTTTGATTTAACCACTCAGCAGCACATTCTGAGCATGTAAAACAGCTCCACTGAGCAGATCAGCTGAGTCGCTGCTTTTGACTAAAAACCCCATGCAGCAGAAACTGGAGAAATCAATAACACTGTGTAGCTTAGAAAATGTGCTGAAGTGGTCCAAAGTTCTTAAGTAGAACTATCATAAGCATTCCCAAATCTGGACCTTAGCGTCCAGAAATCTGGGTGCCTGCATGAACCCCTCTAAGCTTAATTACCAGCTTAGATTTGATCTCGCTGCCACCAGCCGAAAATTCCAGGGTTTTGGCTCCCTCTGGTCTCCCCAAACCCTTCCCTGGGGAACCCCAAGACTGAGAAGCCCTGAGTCTAACTCCAAGTGGTGCTTTGTCTTCCTAGAATTACCCCTGATGCCTAGAGCAATATTTTTTTTATACTCCCACTCAGTCCATCT
>NC_133770.1:233655277-233760282 GCF_003597395.2 Chelonoidis abingdonii
GTCCCAAATTTTCCACTTTCTTGTAAGCTTCCTTTTTGTTTTTAAGCTCACGATTTCTCTGTTAAGCCAAGCTGGTTGCCTGCCATAATTGCTATTCTTTCTGCACATCAGGATGGTTTGTTCCTCCACCCTCAATAAGGCTTCTTTAAAATACAATCAGCTGTCCTGGACTCCTTTTCCCTCATATTAGCCCAGGGAATCCTGCCCATCCATTCCCTGAGGGAGTCAAAATCTGCTTTTCTGAAGTCCAGGGTCTGTATTCTGCTGCTCTCCTTTCTTCCTTTTAATGGGATCCTGAACACGACCATCTCACAGTCACTGCTGCCCATGTTGCCACCCACTTATACTTTCCCTACCAATTCTTCCCTGTTTATGTAGCAACATTGACTTTGATGGGGTTCTGCCAATCTATACCAGCTGGGGAACGTAGGCCTTGGTGTGTATTAGCAAGAATAGTTACAGAAAAGTTTTAAATTCATTGTAGAGCCCCAACTGTAAGTTATTCCCATCCAGTCAAAAAACAAAGAATACCATGTTCTTCCATTCATAACATAGCTTGATTAGCAAGACTAAATTCCAGTTCTGGCAATGTTGCTAACTCTCGTGATTGTTTCACAAATCACAATATTTGGGATTTTTCTTAAAGCCTAAGTTTGTGGAGGAATGAAATTAGCCTGAAGCTACTGTTATTTTTCTGCTTTCCCTTAAAAAAAAAATTGGTTTTAGCTTTCATAGTTGCTAGGATAAGTCTGAAGCTTGAAAACATGACCTGAGTGCACCCTAAAGACTCAAAAACCAGAGGGCAAGTAAATGAACCCCAATATACTATTTAAAAAAAACTCACCATTTTAAGCCAATCTGATCACTTTTGAATTCTTGGGGTTGGCAATATTGTTCACAGGTCCCCTCCAACAGTAAAAGAGCACCTGGTAAGTTCTTGGGTCTGGCATTTTCAGGATTCTCTTCTTCCTGGGCCCAATTGTCAGGCTGTGGCCAGCAAAAAAGAGGGCATGGCCCAGGAACATTCTGTGACACTGCATCCCATATTCTTCATAGTTATATGATTATTATATATTTATGACATAATTATGATGCATTTTATAAAGATGGGTCATGTAAGGTGTCATTAGAAAAGTTAGGATTTGCTGAATATGATCAGTAGGCAAGAGCAAATGGTCAAAAAAGCAAGGTGTGGACGAACATGCAGGACCGGGGGTTAGCAGTGATGTCACCCCCCCATAGGGAGGAGGCAGGGCTTGGGCAGGGGCAGGCAGGGCTTGGGTGAGGAGTGACACCACCCCCAGTCTCTCACGATGCAGGGCAGGTAGGACTTGGGTGAGCAGGGATGCCAGCTCCGCACAGGGAGGAAGGCTCGAGTGAGCAGCTCGGGCCAGCCCCACATGGGGGGGAAGGGTTTGGATGAGTGGCTTGGGCCAGTCCCATGTGTGTGTGGTGGGGGAAGGCATGAGCGAGCCCCATGTGGTGTCCCATTACCCCTTTGGGAAATGTGGTCACCTTACCTTGGACCCATGTATGGTTTCTCCCTTGTGATCTCTCCAATGCAGTTGTGCATTTTCCATCGCAAAATTTTCTGACACATTAAACAATTGGGGGAACCATAAAATCAAGTGAATATCAACAGTAGCCATGAGACATTAGATTGGAGGGCCAATCTTCTGATCAGCCACAATGTTTCGCCTCCTTACTCAGGCTCCTCTGAAGGTGCACATGTTTGGGGCTACTTTTGGTCCCTTCATGCTACTGTGCTCTCACAGGTATTTATATGCTTGAGATCGCAGTAATGCAGAATGCCTGCTGCATAGTTTGTCTAATGTACTGCATAGGACAAGCATCTGACATAGTGGGTATTCACCCACTAAAGCTTATGCTCCAATACTTCTGTTAGTCTATAAGGTGGCACATATCAGAGGGGTAGCCGTGTTAGTCTGGATCTGTAAAAGCAGCAAAGAATCCTGTGGCACCTTATAGACTAACCGACGTTTTGGAGCATGCAGCTTTCCGTGGTGTACCATTCGTCAGATGCATGTTGTTCACTAAACAGAGCTTAGGAGTTAATAGATTACAGAAGTACTTTAATATCTCTCTTTGACTGTGAAGAGTTAACAAGTTCAGTAAGGCTGGATTGTCACCTGATCAGGACTACAGGGGACAGGATAACTTTCAGATCTTGAGGATGGAAGTTTCTGGTGTGCGCTGTTAGACATTGTTGGTTGTTGCCTATTCGGGTTTCTGAGAAGACCAGACGTGCACCCAGGTTTCTCTCCAATCTCTCCGATAAAGGACTCTTATAAGTTCAGAAATAGTGAGTATTAGGTAGATTAAGCTGCGAGTTAGGCCTTTATGGTTTGTTTTCTTTATTTGCAAATGTGCATTGGGCTGGAAGGAGTTCAAAATTTGTATTTTCTGAAAAGGATTTTAATTTGCACTGGTAACTTATCTGGGAGGGTATTCCCAGTGTCTACAGCTGAAAGACCACTGCACGCTATTCCATTTAAATTTACAAAGAAATTTTTTACTGTTTTTCTCTATTTAACTAAAATTTTCTTGTTTAAGAACCTGAATTGTTTTTTTTTATTCTGGTGTGAGACCGCCAAAGGACGGGTCTGGATTCACCAGGGAATTTGTGGGGAGAAAGTGAGATGGAAGGGAGAGAGAGAGGCTAATTTCTCTCTGTGTCAGGATTAATTTCTCTCTCAGGAAAGTCTGGGAGGGGGAAAGAGAAGGAGGGGGAAAGGTGAAATTTTCCTCTCTTCTTTTGTGATTCAAATGGAATTGTGTTAAATCACAGTAAATATCGTTCCAGCGTAAGCCATGGGAGGGGAAGCCTGGGAGAAGGCAACGGTGGGGAAAGGGTTAACTTTCTTGTGTAAAAATCCAGAGGATTTCCCTTGGGGGGGGGGTCTTGGGTTCCCGGGCTAAGGTTTTGGGTGGGACCAGAAGTGTACAGGCACTGGAATTCTGGTTGGTGGCAGAGCTACAAGTACAAGCTGGTAATATGCAGCTTAAGAGGAATTCATATGCTGGTTCACCCTGTATTCCATCTTTGGGACACTAAGGGTTCAGAGGTGGGGAATTATATGCCATGACACCATTGTGGAAATTTCCCGGGCAGGTATATATATGCAGGCAAGCTAGAATATAATGAGGTTAGTTCAATCAGGGAGGATAGCCGGCCTGTTCTAGCATTGAACAGTGTGAAACCAAGGGAGCGAGAGAACTGTTTTTAGTTGCAAGCCATTCACAGTCTTTTGTTTAATCTGAGCTACTGATGGCCGTCAAATGTTGCGATGACTGAAGCTTCAAGCAGTGTTCTCTTTGAGTCTGGTCCTGAACGAGTTTTTTTGCTGTAAACAGGATGGCCACCTAGTCTCCTGTATGTTGGCACAGGGATGGTTGAATGCTCTCGCTACAGGTTTTTGGTATATTGCCATTCCTAATATCTGATTGTGTCCGTATCCTTTTCCGTAGGCTGTCCAGTTGGCCAATGTTACATAGCAGAGGGGCATTGCTGGCATATGAATGGGGGGCATATTATTACAGTTGGTGGACGTTGCAGGAATTTTGTTGTTTTGATTTTTGTTTGTTGTTGTTTGTTGATTGAATTCATGGTCGATGTATATGTGGCTGATCTGGTTAGGTCCTGTATTTGTGTGTGCTGGTGTACGATAATGTGGGCCAGAGTGGCATTAGGTTGTGGTTGTCAGGATTAGTTCCTGAGCTAGATTACTATGGTGCAGTGTGTGCAAGTTACTGGTAAAGAAATATGTTTCAGGTTGGCAGGTTGCCGTGGCGAGACTGCCTGCCACCCAAGGCTGTGAAAGTGTGGGGAATTCGTTGTCCCAGGATGGGTGTTAGATCCCTGATGATGCTTGAGGGGTTTAGCTGGGACGTAATGTGAGGCCACGTGAGTCTGTTTGGTTTCTTTGTTTGGTTGTCTTGCAGTAGGAGGCTTCTGGTAACATGTCTGGCTCTGTGATACTGTTCTTATTTCCTCGTGCAGGATTGTAGTTTTGAGAATGCTGCTGGACGATTTTGTATGTTGGTCTTCTGTCTGAGGGTTAGAGCAGATGAGGTTGTACCTCACAGTACTTGCTGTAGAGAATGGATCGTGTGATGGTCCCGGATGGAAGAACTGGAGCATGAAGGTAGGCAACTGGTCGGTAGTAGTGCATCCTCGCAGCAAAAAAACTTCAGACCAGACTTCAAAAAGAGAAACGTGCTGAGCTTCAGTTCAATATGCAAATTGTACACCATCAGCTCAGGATTAAACATCAAGACTGTGATCGGCTTGCCCAACTACCAAAACAAGTTTCTCCTCCTTTGTGTTTCACACTCAGCTGCTAGAACAGGGCCTCATCCTCCCTGATAAACTAACCTCATTATCTCCAGCTTGCCTGCATATATATACCTGCCCCTGGAAATTTCCACTACATGCATCTGACAAAGTGGGTATTCACCCACGAAAGCTTATGCTCCAAAACATCTGTTAGTCCATAAGGTGCCACAAGGTGCCACAGGACTTTTTGTTGCTTTTTACAGATCCAGACTAACACAGCTACCCCTCTGATAGTTGCATAGGACAAGGACCCCTCTGATAGTTGCATGTGCCTTTACCACATATTAATTATTATTGATATTACAGTACCATATAAGGACATTTAAATATTATTGCAAATACTATGGGAACATTTTTTAATTGCATTGGAAAGTTTTTAAAGGAAGCCTCTATAAATTAGTACACTTTGTCTCTCTATTTGTGTGTATAGTTAGATATCTAAATTGTGTGTGTATATAACATATTATATGATACAGTCTATAATAAAAATGTATCTGGACATTACAAACTTAGAAAGTAGCACTATGACTAGACGAGCTGTATTCCAAGCTCAGATGGAATGTGCTACCAAAATAGCCAATTAAGGCCAGAAAAATTCAACCCTCTGTAGAGCTGTTTTGTATTAACCTGCTAGAATTTAGTCTTGGCGAAATTGAAGAGCAGCTGGTGACAGACTATAATTTCAGTCAAACAGTTAGGGAATGGGATATAGTCTTTCCATGATGTGCAAGCTTAAGTCTCATTAATATAGGTTTTTGGTGGGGGAGGGGGAGACATATTAAACCTGAGTTCAAGTTGAGAGTACATATTAGTAATTTAAGGGTAAAAAAACCATTACAGGGATGTTGTGACTATCCCCAAAACAAGCATTACAAACCCACAAAATTCAGAGTTAATGTTTAAACGTAAAAGAAATCTAAAATGTTAAGACACAGCCATGCATAGTGAAGGCACCCAAAGAGCCTTAACTCTTTAGAAGAAAAATAATAATCTTTAAAATTCAGTTCAGTCTAACCAGGGACCACAGCCACTAAGATGCATTAGTCATAACTGAACCAACCCTCAGGGTTTAGTCATGACCGGCTGACACCTGTCTGAATACAATTTGTGCAGCTAACTGCGAAGGCGTGGGCTGCACTATGTCAGCTTACTGTTGTCTTCAGAGCCGCGTTCAAACACCATCAGTAGTGAAGACTTAAGCAAGTTCTTTGAGGGAGCTTTCCCTGACTTATTCAGAGCAGTCTCTCTCTTGAAAGAAATTCTGTTGTTCATATTCTGTCTGCAGATGTTTCTTAACTGGTTTCAGTTTCAACAACACCCATATGAGACATACAAAAAAAAAAGCAAAATGAAATCTGATTGACTATTGCAGCAAAAGCTAAGTATGAAACCAAAAGATTTCGTGAATAAGGCAAATACAAAGAAACAATTCAGAGAGGAGCTTCAAGATGATAGGGTTATAACAGTGCACTCCGCTTTCCATATTGCACTTAAATACAGCAGTATTATGATATACTGGCAACACAGTAGGAATAATAACAATATCAAACTTCATGGGTTCAAACCTTTCTAAAGGCAGCTTGCAATATTGAGATGATGTGGTTTATCCATAGAACAGAAAGTCAACTTACTAGTAGACTGAAAGATGTAAAAAATATCAGTAACCGCCCCTGGTGACTGCCTGGGATTATGGCACAGGTGGATGCTGACATCACAAAGTAGAATCAGAAACAGTGTTATCGAAAAAGTAAGTGACTAGCAAAGATTTTTAAATATGAAACCAGCACATCTGCCCTTCTCTCTCTTGTGGATAGGAAAGAGCAAAGTTTGTTAGATAAGAGTGGGGAAGGGACTGGACAGGGATGAAGAAATTACCTATTTCTTCATCTCTCATTCTAATTGTGCAGATTTATCTGACTTCAACAAGAAAAACAATTTAAAACAGTTCAGTGTTTCAGCTATTTTTGAGTCTTCAACTTAATCACCCTCCTTGTTTATTAAGGCTTGTTTTCTCCCCAGTGGTTTTTCCTCTGATGTACAGTAGCTATAAAAGCTTTTCTTATCTATTTGTGTATGATGATAGCAAATTGTTCTATAATATACTCATACCTTCTTTGGGGTTAGAGAGATCCCTCAGCATCTTGAAGGATCTAGCCCTATTAAAATCTTCCCACCTGGTTTCAGATCACAATCACCACCATTTAATAACACTTCTGGTTCTCCTTGCTTATTTTCCATGTCCTTAATTTGCATGCAGATATTGTGGTACATTAATACTCATTATTAATTTATTTTATTTTCAGAAGAAAATAATACCTTCCGCCTTACTTCATATGGTCACTTCAGCTGCAGGATTATTTAAGTTAAGCAAAAGTACCTTTCTCCCTTTTCTTACCTAGGTAAGACCATCTACCAAGCCCTGCTTAAACACAGATTCTGAATCCAGCCAGAATGTCACCACAGAAACTCTTCTAAAAATCCACATCCCTTCATCTACCCATCCAGAGTTTGCTACCAATATCTTTCTTCTCCCTTCTTTGCATTGTGTACTGGATCTCTAAGAAGACAGACTGCTTCACCTCATCTTCACCTTCCTTCCGGTGTCCCTGATGTGATTTTTCTGTACAATCTTCTTTCACTCATAGACTCATAGACTCGTAGGTCAGAAGGGACCAATATGATCATCTAGTCTGACCTCCTGCACAAAGCAGGCCACAGAATCCTACCCATCCACTTTTATAACAACCCCTAACACATGACTGAGTTATTGAAGTCCTCAAAATTGTGGTTTGAAGACCTCAAGCTGCAGAGAATCCACCAGCAAGCGACCCATGCCCCACGCTACCGGGGAAGTCGGAAAAACCTTCCAGGGCCGCTGCTAATCCGCCCTGGAGGAAAATTCCTTCCCGACCCCAAATAGGGGATTCAAGCTAAACCCTTGAGCATGTGGGCAAGACTCACAAGCCAGCACCCAGGAAAGAATTCTCGCAGTAACTCAGATCCCATCCCATCCAACATCCCCTGCACAGCCCATTGAGCAACTTTTATCTGCTATATCAGACAAAATGCGCCCAAATCAACTTCCCTCATATCATCCCTCCATTACGTATCAGCTTAGTCTTAAAGCCAGATGAAGTCTTTTGCCCCCACTACTTCCCTCGAGGCTTGTTTCCAAACTCACTCTCTAATGGTTAGAAAACCTTCAGTTAATTCAAGGTTCTAAACTTCCAATATCCAGTTGTACCCATTTGTCCTTGTGCCTACAGTACTAAGCTTAAATAATTCCTCTGCCCTCCCTAACGTTAATCCCCCTGATATATTTATAGAGCAACGCATATCCCCGCAGCCTCCTTTGGCCAGAGACGCTTAACAAGCCAAGCTCTTTGAGTCTCCTTTCATAAGTTCGGTTTTCCCCAATTCCTCGGATCATACCTAGTAGCCCGTCTCTGAAACCGTTCCGTTTGAATTCATCCCTTTCTTAAACATGTGACCAGAAACTGCACCCACAATATCCAGGTGGGTCTCACCGCAGCCTTATACGGCTACTAGCACCTCCCTTACCCTGGAAAATACCTTGCCTGATGCACCCTAAAAACCGCTTTTGCTTTTTAACGGCCATATCACATTGGCGCTCATAGACACCTGCTATCAACCCAATACCCAAGGTCCTTCTCCTCCTCCGTTGCTTCCAACTGATGCGTCCCAACGTTATATCTAAAATTATTATTATTATCCAAGTGCATGACTTGCACTTTTCACTATATATTCATCCTATTACTATTAATCCATCATATCATTTGTTCTGAAACAGAAAAAAATATCATTCTTTAAGAGCCAGGTCTCTTATTGTAATAATACATTTTACAACCCAGAGACAACAGCCATCCTATTTATTGTATATCATGGTTCAGATTCTTCACCAAACAGGAGCTTGCTTTTTGTCACACCCAGTTAGCTGGTCATCATGACAAAAGTCGGCTGTGGTTTGCCTCTATCTTGCCAGGGACAGGGAACCTGTTGAATATGAAGTTAAATTGCTCCATGTCGATTTCCTTTTTATATTCAGATAGCATCTAGTTTTCCTTGATGCTCCCTCCTCCACATTTTCAATGGCAGTGATCCACTTGCATTTCATTACTTATATTCAGACTGATTGCTAGCATGTGAAAAATTCTATTTATGACTTAAAGTTCAACAAAAAATCTATTTCTTGCTTCCTGGTAATCATTACACTGCTCTAAGCCAAAATGCTTCTGAAATAAATGTAGTCAACTTACTAATCTGGGTCACTGAGACGAAAATGATGCTTAAAGATATTGATTGCTCTAGTTTTCAAGATATGCTATTGGTCAGTATATACGATCCTTGACTGGGAAATGACGGAGGATAAGTGACTTATAAAGGGAAGGACTCAATTTAAACCAGAAATGACTAAAATACATCTTTGACTGGATCTATGAATAATCTATGACTGTGTTGCAGGCAGTACTTGCTTTTTAGACAAAACAATGAATGAGCAATCTGAAGCTGGTATTGGGTCATACATGAATGAATTGCGTCATGTTATTCCTAGAAGTCATGGATGATGCAATCATAACGAAGCTACTATACTCTGCTGAACACAATTGCCTATATCAGCTCTAGAAATCTACAGTGTCGTGCTCTCTATTTGGTCGTGTTTGATTTGCAAAGGACAACATTTCTGGTTAGCCAAAGTGAGCAGAGATGCCTGTGTACTGTGTGAAAAGTGCAGATAACTCTGCTATGTTTGTGGTGAAGTGACTTTGCATCACAAAAGCGCAGTACCACATGGTTAGAAAGCCTAATCACCTTTATTTGGCTGCAAAATGGAGATCTGGACAAGGGTGGGCCCACACATATGCTGCCAACACTTGTGCACAAATCTTTCACCAGTGGTTGAACAGGAAAGGAAATCTATGCTTTTTGCAGTGCCAATGATTTGGAGGAGGAAAACAGATATTACCAGCATTGTTACTTCTGCATGGTGCCTCCAGTTGGAAAGATGTGTTAAAGGAAGAAAAGTGACTGTGCATTATCCAACATTCATCAGCTATACGCCCAGTACCGCGGAAAAGACTGCCGGTTTCTGATGCACCAGAATCATTCTCACTTGAGTCAGACGAGAAGGAAGAGATGAAATTCTGCCTGAACCATCAATTCACAGACCCACATTTCTCCCACTCCTCCTCTGAAACACACCTCATAACACAAGGTAACTGAATGACCTTATCAGGGATTTGGAATACCCAGGAGTAAGCAGAACTGTTGGGCTCCAGACTACAGCAGTGAATCTCCTGGCAGGTTAGATTAGGGTTCCATGTTCCGTGACCGTCAAAAGGATCTTGTCCCATTCTTCTTCATGGAAGGTGTCTTGTAGCCTGCAACAACATCAATGGTGTGATGGCAGCCTCAACATCGTTCACGATCCAGATGAGTGGAGGACTGTTCATTAATTCAATCGAAGACGAGTCTTAAAGCTGTTTTGCTGCTTAATGGCAATGTTTTGCCATCAATTCCAGGTTGGTCATGCAGTCCATATGAAGGAAACCTATACAACATGAAACAACTTTTGAGGTGCATAACTATGACGACATCAGTGGCAGCTTGTGAGCGATTTGAAGGTTGTTGCTCTCTTGCTTGGTCTGCAGACTGGATACACAAGTACTGCTGTTTTCTCTGCGAATGGGATAGTCGTGCAAGAGATTCCCCATACATCAAGAAAGATTGCCACTCCGACAGTCACTGGAGCCTGGAGGAAAAGTGTTCGGCATCCACCACTTGTTGAATCAAGGAATTTTACCACCCTTACACATCAAGCTGGGTCTGATGAAGAACTTTGTCAAGGCCATTGACAAACACAAGCAGCTTTCAAGTATCTTCTGTGGAAATTTCCAAGGTTAATGAAGCTAAGATAAGAAAGGTGTCTTGTGGTCCTCAGATTCATGAACTTCTCGAGATGATGCATTTGACCATGCACTGCAGGCAAGGAAAAAACGGCATGGAAAGCTTCCATTAGTGGGCAATACATTTCTCAGAAACAACAAGGCAGACAACTACAGGTTGTTGTGAAACCTCCTCAAGGCATACAAAGCCTTCGGTTGCAAATGTCACTAAAAAACTTTTTTTGCATCTGCATTAGATTTTTTTCCACGAACTGCGGAGCATAGCACAGCATGCGGCGATTTCACCAGGACATGCAACAACGGGAATTGCTATCAGGGCAAATGGCCTCAATGCTTGCAGACTTTGCTGGACAGTGACAAGAGATGCTCCATTTAATGAATACAAAGACAAGCCAAGAAGCGCCGAGTAGACACGAATAGGACTAAACTAATGTACATAATAGTTTTTTGCCTCTTGTTCATTAAATTTTATTTATATAACCCTTTTGCTGATCTTAAAGTGTTACATAAATGGGACAGGTGAAGATATTGTCATGTAAAGCAACCATAAACACATGAAAAGACCTAGGTTTACAATTTATGATTAAAACTCTATCTACACAAATACAGGACAAAAATGAAAAAACTTAAATATCTTAGAAACAGTACCATCGTTTGTTTTAATTGTCATATTTGAATTCAGCACATCAAAATACATAATAAATAGCACATTTTATCTCTGAAGCAGACGACTTCTCAAAAATTGTAGACCAGTGTTATTTATAGCACTTATTTTATTTTATTACAGAATGTCTTCCAACTTGGTTGTAACCTTTAAGCATCAAGACTGCTTCAAGAACTCCCCTCTTTGCTTTCCCCTGCTCTCTGGTTGGTTAATGTTTTGGATGTTTTATAATGATTAATTCAAATTCCCCTTTTGATTGCACTCATTATCTGTAGTCTGTTGCTCGTTGGCTTCTCAGTGTTTTGATACAGCTTAAATTTTAGATCAATATCCTTCATCTTTGCATACCTTGAAATGTGAGAATCTTACTAGAGCAATCAATTGAAAACACAAAAACTGTTGTTATGTATGGTGCTAGTGCTATAATTGCTATTTACCACCTTTCTGTTACTATCACGGCCATTCCACGTAGCTTCTCTTCTCACTTGTGTGTGCTTCCTTTTGTTCTGGTGGCATGTCATACCAAAGTACTAATGAACTTACAGCTCAAACAGTGTTGTGTATATTTTTAATAAAAATGCTAAACACAAGAGTTTGCATTCAAAAAACACTTTGAAAAATTAGCTGATTGCACAATTTGCACATAAATTTTCAGATAGCTTTGGGATTAAATGCCTTTCTTATTGCTACAAAACCTCTCTCTCCATTCTGCTGCAATGGCACATGATGCCTGCTAATGATGGTGACACAGCTGAAGTTGTTTCATGTATAAAGACTTTTTGTCTTTTTTCTATGTTCTTAAATATCAGAGGCTTCTTGAGCCAAGATGTTATTTCCACTCAAATAATTCAATAATGGTTTTTATTTACAAAATGAAATTTGAAACACAAGTAAGTCTATATAATAATCTCATTGGTTTTGATATTTTCAATGCATTGTTTTATAGAACTTCCAAAATATCTGCTTTGAAAAGTGGTTACTGCACTTCCACAGCATTTAGAATACACAGAAACTTTTCTTACAGATGCCCCAATATATTTTCAAGATTGACTTAATGTGTCAGTGCATTCATGTCCTTTTAATTTGACAGGGAATCCCACCTCCCAAAATCTAGTTTAAAAGATAAAGAGGTGGGGAAGTCAATCAAACTTGTAAAGGGGAAATCTAATTTTGTATTTTTTCAGTTCTTGCTGGTGTCTCTATTCTGTGACCTCTTTGGGCTTTCATAATTACAATTTAGCACTGTCTTAACCTTATGGGTAATGCTACTGAAGTAAATTCATCCTACAGAGCAGTGTTTTTCAAAGTACAGGTCGTGGCCCAGTACTGGGTTGCAGAATGTCAGGCACTGGGTCGCCTTGCTGATTCAGATTATAACGATTGTTGCCGTGCAGCAGTTCTAAAGGGCTGTGCAGCAGGGACCTGGAGAGGAGAGAGATAGTGGGTGGGCGGGAACTGGGGAGGGGAGCAAGTTGGGACTTGCAGGGCTGCTGTGGGCCTCTCTTCTGGTCCCGGAACTCGCTCCTGCCAGCAGGGAGAGAGGGACCCTTCCCTCCCAAGCTCCATGCAGAGGGAGAGAGAGGCCCTTCCCCCCCGAGCTCCATGCTGCCTGCCCGCAGGGGAAGAGCAGGGCCCCTTCCCTGTGCTGCCTGCCGGCAGGGAGAGAAAGACACCCCTCCCCTGGAGCTAGCTGCTGCCGGCAGAGAGAGGGCTGGGAGGAGTTCTCTGGCCCCAGCCCAGGGGCAGCCGGCCTGCACCCCAAACTCCTCATTGCTGGTCCCACCGCAGAGCCTGCACCTCAAGCCAGGGCCTTCATCCCTCCCCACATCCCAACCCTCTGTCCCGGACCTGAGTCCACTCCTGCAGCATGAACCTCTCATCCCCACCCTGCATCCCAACACTCTGCCCCAGCCCTGAGCCGTCTCCTGCACCCCAAACCCCTCATCTCCAGCTCCACCCTAGAGCCCTCACCCCCAGACAGAGCCCTCACCCTCGCATCCCACCCTCTGCTCTACCCTGGGCCACTTCCCACACTCCTTACCATACGCTTACGAAGGCTAGTGTCTAGAGTCAGTTATGTAAAGTGGGTTAAGCTGGAATGTATTGCACTATTATGATTTTATGAAAACTCTAGTCAAAAAATATAATTATGTTGGGTCATGGGCATCAACAATTTTCTTCAACTGGGTCATGAGGAAAGAAGTTTGAAAACCACTTCTATAGGGTGCAAGTCCGATTTGGCCCAATTTATCTCATTCTTCCACCCCTGCTGATTTAGATATAACATTTACCAATTTGCTGATGCTTCTCTTTTCTCTTCCTACCATCTCTCAGATGCTGTCTTTTTCTTCCATCTCTTTCCAGTGTTCTCATATAGTTCTCTCTTCTCACATTCCCTAGGTTTACACATCTGTCTTCTATCATACATTGTCTGTGTGTGGGACACTATCTCAACCACTCCTTTGCCCAAACTTGTTTTTCTTCATATCTTGACAAATGTAAGTCTTCAAGCTCTGGGGTTCAATATGTCCAGAATGTTCAGCCGTACCTAGAAATGGAAGAGCTGGACCTTCACCTTAGATATTGCTACTAGTTTCCTGTCCATTTCAGAACCCAGAAAAAAATCTCTTATTTGTGAACCTGAAGCACCTCCATGGGCTGGTCCTCCTCTCCCATCTTCCTGAAACCATCTCTTTGTATTCTCAAACTCATTACTTATGCTCTTCTGGTACCGGAATTCTTTCCATCACCTCTCTGTCTATACTTAAAGAGACCAATATACTCTTTTCCCATGCTTCCCTCACCATTTGGTACAGCCTTGTATGCACTTACCTGACTCCCCAAGTCATTTCAAGTCCAATGTGAAGACCCATCTCTTCTCACTGGTCTTTAATTGCTAATCCGCTCCCTTCTGTAGCCTATTCCATGAGCCCCCTAATTTCTCTGTGCTGTTAGCCTCCATATAAAACATGGTCATTTCACTGAGCCCTCTTTGACTAGGTCCAACTATATTTACAGATGCCTGCTTTCTGCTATATTGGTAGTTCACATTATGTATGCCATTTTCCAGAGTCTAAACATGAAAATGAGACCACTGTGGTTCAGACCATATGTGATATATGCCAGTCACATCATTTATTGCTCTACTGGCTAGTGCTCAGATACCAAGGTGATGGGCATGGTATAAGAACCTGAACAGAACAGATCATGGAGTCTCCTGTAACAGTTGTGTATTAATGATATTATTGACAAAATAAATTGTATGCTTATGGTTGTATGATTTGCATAGACCTGAGAACAATGGGGATTACAAAGGACATAGCATCAGACACATCTTTGATTACACTCAACTTTATATATTTTGTGTTTCCATCTCTGTTATTTTAACCTAACTTTTGGCATGTTCATTATCATCTTTAGATGGCAGCCATAGGCATAATAGCCATCATGTTCTATTAAAACTATTACTCCCATTTCTTTGCAGGTGAAATATCATTAGGATTCAATCCTTTTTTCCTTCTGGAATGACCTAGACAAGAATCATTTTTACAATCTAGTTTGTTACCACAATTGCACAATCATAAAAAAAAAAAAACCACTACAACAAGAAACATTTAAACTATTGACAGCAGCTCAGAAATGAATCACTAAATTGCAGTGTTGTATTCATTACCTAGCTCAGTAGGTTTATGATATTTTATCATTTTAAACTCAGTATGGATTGTATCCTTTGAAGGGCAAAGAGATCTTTGTATAATTACTATTTTATTGTTTACTGCATTCATACAAAAATAATTTCCTAATGAATAAACTTACAGTTTTCAGAATTTGACATTAGAAAGGTGGGTGTTTTCTGGCAAATAAATCATGGTAGAGCTGAAAGGTGGGTGTTTTCTGGCACATTTTTGTGCTGTTGCTGATTTGTGCAACTCGAGCCATTAGACATGTATGTCTTCTTAGTGAGACGTTGACCTGGAGAATATTGAACCGATTTGTCCTGGGGGAAGAGAGACAGATATATAAGAACATTTATTTGATGCACAATTTTCCAATATAAAACAGTATTTTCTAGAAAGCTGCTCTTTGAAACCCAAACCTGCATGTGATACTCATAGTTCATTTGACTATCATGAACAATGCTTTGATTGTCTTATTAGAGGGAGCTTTGAAGCTACACTCTGGCTTGTAAATGTAAGACCACATTTTGCTGTCAGTTACAATGCCAATGAAGTTAATTGGGCTGTTCATCTGCCAAAAATTATGTCAGTGGTGCTGCCAAGATTAACTCAAAGTACCCCTATTGATTGGAGGATTGAATGACTTGGAGATTGGTAATGGGCCATACAAAATTTCTTCTTTAGGCATCTGGTTCAAACAAGCTCAGTCTGCAGCTAACCTAAAGTCATTATTTCCTGAGAGCTGTTCATTGGTATATGAGCAATGAATTGGTAGTCTCAGCCTCATTACTATTGGATGAACATATATATGTAGAGAGTGTGTATGGTACCTGTTTTGGCAGTCTCAGCAGACTAAATGGGTGTAGAGATGGAACACCCCTCTGGTCCTCCAGTGATGGGAACTCCAGAAAAGAGAAGCTCCAGCTGCCAGTGCCCATTCTGTACCTGTTAGAATCATAGAATATCAGGGTTGGAGGGGACCTCAGGAGGTCATCTAGTCCAACTCCTGCTCAAGGCAGGAGCAATCCTCAGACAGATTTTTACCCCAGATCCCTAAATGGCCTCCTCAAGGATTGCACTCACAACCCTGAGTTTAGCAGGCCAATGCTCAAACCATTGAGCTATCCCTCTCCCCTCAGGGGGTAGAACATTTTGCTTGTTATGACAATCAATTTAGTTAGTTTCAAAATTAATAAATTTACGGAAAAAATCAATAGATAACATTCTGTGAACACTCCTAAAATATATTGGTTAATGTCTAGAAATCTCAATGAGTAAAAACATCCATCAAGAAAAACTTCGGAGTGTAACAGATTAAGTCTGCTTTTACAAGCAACAATACCATCTCAGAACAATGGTGCACCCAGGTTTGAGGGGAAGCACTGCCATTCAGGTAGAGTTCCACTTCCCTTAGAAATTAAACAACTTGTGATATGTTCTATTACCGCCAACTGTGATTTGGTCTTTGTTGGCCAAACCAACGTGAACAAGTATCACACCAGAGATTCAGGGGCTCCAGGACAGTCTGTGCATGTGCAGAATTATGCAAGCACCTACATGCATCTGAAGTTTGCACGGAGCAACACTTTGTGTGTGAATTTCAAGAAGTCTAACTCCCTTGTGTATGCTGGTTAACAGGGATGGAATTTGCAAAATAATCATAGCCGTCGTAATCTTATAGCAAATGAGATTATTGGCAGGCAAGTTCACTGAAACAGTCAATTTTATGTGACTACTGCAGAATGCTCATAAAACACCAATTTCAAATTTGTGAATATTCACCCCAGAAACTAATACCATCTTTATCTACAATTTACTTATGTATGTAGCTTTGGCAAGCCCCTTGCTCATTTATTCAGAGGCTTGCTCTTTCATCAAACAAACATCTTCCAGACCAGAAAATTTTCTTGGAGCATCTGCAAAAACACAGATTGAGACTGTTTTAAAAACAAAACACCAAACAGGACAACCCCTTCTATTTATGAAGTACAAGAATAAGAGGAGAGTGCTCCATAGAAGGAAAACATTCTCACTTTAGTGGATGAAGAATAGAAGAGGAGGAAACAACCAGGGCCGTCCTTAGCCATAGGCAGAATAGGCAGCCGCCTAGGGCACCACTAGGTCTAGGGGCACCGCTCTGTGAGAGCCTGAACAGACGGGAAGCAGTGGAGTGTCTAAGAGCAGGGCTTCTGGGTCCTAAAGAGAGCCGAATGCAGCACAGTCTGAGGGAGGGGATTGGCTGCTGGTGTCTCTGGGAAGAGGTGGGGGAAGGAAATCATCTGAGAGTGTGACTCTTTCCCCTGGCGTGAGGTGAGGCAGGCTCGGCGGGTCTGACAGTATCCTTTGTTGTCCCCCATAACATCCATTCTTCTCCCCTCTGCCCCACAGAGCACCCCCCGTTTCTCCCTCCCCGCCATGAAGCACCTCTCTCTTCCCCCTCCCCTCCATCAGGGCTGGGTTGGTGAGGTGCTGGGGGGAGAGGAGACTGGCTGGCTGCCTGCTGAGGAATGACAGTGAAAGTAACTCACTTCCTTGGCAGGCAGCCAGGATTGGAAGGGTCGCACAGGGCTGGGCTGGGGATAGCCAGATAGCATGTGTGAAAAATCAGGACAGGGGGTTGGGGTAGGATGAGCAGATGTCCCACTTTTATAGGGATAGGGCCAGTCCCAATTTTTGGGTCTTTTTTTCTTATATAGGCTCCTATTTCCCCCTACCCCCGTCCAGATTTTTCACACTTGCTGTCTGGTCACCCTAGATAGGGGTAATTGGTGCCTAAATATAAGACAAAGCACCAAAAATAGGACTGGCCCTATAAAATCAGGACATCTGGATCTGGGGTCACCCTAGCTGGGGAGCGCGTTCTCTTCCCCGGGCTGGCAGTGATCCATCCAATCCGGGGGAGCTGCACAGGGCAGGATGAAGCTGCTGTGGCTCCATGGGTGCCCCGTCCCTGAGATCAGATGCTGTGCTAACTTCACCATAGTTGTTGGGCTGGCGGTGGTGCCCATTGGCGTGTGATCGGACCTGAGAGGTTTGCTTGCTGCTGTTGCCACTCTGCACCCCAAGAGGTGGATTTTGGGGTCCTGCAGTTTTCCACCTATCTCCTCCTCTACTGCAAGCTGTTGGACAGCAGCAGGCTGGGGGGTGACCAAGCATGAAAGCAGTACTGTGTTGCCATAGTTAAAGTGTCAAACAACTTTGTTTGCCAAAAAAATGCTTGCTAACAGTCCTGAATTCAATTTCAATATTTTTTTTTAAAAAAAATCAATATCTTAGCCAAAAACAGAAAATTAAGTTGTTGACAATTATTTGTGACAAGTTTGGTATGGGGAAGGGAATGGACCAGTTTTTCATCAGAGAAACAAAAAATGTTGACTGACTTTCCTATAGCCCTGTTACTGCTAAATAGAGCCCTCTAACAACTGTAATATGCTCATCTTCCTTACTAGTGTATAGAGCAGGGGTCGGCAACCTACGGCACACATGCCAAAATGTGGCATGTGAGCTGATTTTTTGATGGCACGCAGCGGCAGGCTGAGCAGCTTCAGCCCGCCACTGCTCTGGGGTTCCGGGCTGCTGCCCCATTGGTAACCCAGGGTCCCGCCGCCGACCTCCCTCTCATAAGCACCGCACTGCTGGGCCTGGGATCCCCATCAAGGTACCACAGGTTTGCAGCCAGCTGAGCAGGCCGGTGGCTGAGACCCCGGCTGAGCCACTCAACCCACTGTCGGGCCTGGGGTTCCATTTACTCAGCTGGCACCGGGCTGGACGGGACTAAAATTCAACAAAATAGGAAAACAAGAGAGCAACTAATGACAAAGTGCAAGAGCCTAGAGCAGTGGTCCCCAACCTTTTTCGTCTGGCGGGCGCCAGATGAAAGGACCGTGGTGGCGGTAGACAAGCATCCGCCTGAAATGATGTCGAATTTCGGCGGCATTTCGGCAGATGCTCGTTCTCTCCGGACCAGTACATGGATGCACTGAGAGGCTTCTGTGGGCGCATCAGGGCACCGTGCGGGCACCGTCAATTGGGGACCCCTGACCTACAGAGCCTCCTGAAGTACGGTGATTGTTTTGATTTAAATGACTTGAACTTGCTACAAAGAATTGAAGTTGTTGCCACATACAAATCAATGATGGACATTGTACAGTTTATTATCATACCAGCAAACTTGTTGACATATATATCCTAATGTGTACATTTGCCACTCATATTCTACTCGACAATTCCTGTAACAGTAGCATCAGGAAGAACGGAGTTTTTCAAAACTAAAGCTCATTAAAAACTATCTCCGCTCTACAATGAGTCAGGAACACTTGACTTGGTCTTGCTATTCTTACAATCGAACAAGACATCACTTTGTCTTTGTCATACAATGACAGTATTACTGATTTTGCAGCCAAAAAAGCCATAAAGATTGCTTTTAATTAAAAACTAAATCCTTGGTTTCAATACCTCTTCATATAAATTTCCAATAAAATGTTGACAAATTAAAAAAAATTATATTATTTGCATCATTCTGTCAAATCAGAATTTTTTCTGTAGTGCTACTTCTTTAGTGCTAGTCCATCAGCATTACAGTGTGCTTAATTAAGTTAAACTGGTTTTAATAACATGCTTGTGGTAAGTTTTACAATACTGTAAGCTTACGTTTGTGTTGCTAAGAGCAAGACAGGCACGAGGGCACCAGTTTAATAATCTCGCCTAGGGCACCATAAATCCTAAGGACGGTCCTGAAAACAACACAAAATGTTCATGTATAACAATGGCAGTACCTTACATCCTGCCCCCCAGGTAAATCCCAAGTATTTAATACATAAACAGGATTTGCTTATCATAGTCATAGAATGTGCCTGAAATTAGTTGGACAAAAGAAGAAGAGATATGGATTGCTTATGTTACGATTAAATAATACATGTTCCTCTGCAGGATATGTGTCTGTGTGAATAAACTGTAATTATAATCACTGATTCACTGCATTATTTACCTTGCTCCTATTTATTTGATACATTGTTTCATACAATTTCACAGAATCATAGAAGTTAAAAATCGGAAGGCCCCATTAGCTCATCCACTCAGGCTGCCTGTCTCAGCAGGTTTGGTTCCTTATAATACATTTTCTTATACTTTGTCCAGACTCGTTTTAAAATGTCCCATGCAATTTAACATAAATAATTATATATAATGTAATTGTTACACCATTCCAGAAGGGACTTTAAGGCTACATCTACACAGCAAAAAAACCCGATGGCAGTGCGTCTCAGAGCCTGGCTCAACTGACTCAGGTTTGTGAGCCCCATGCTGCAGGGCTAAAAATAGCACTGTAGACATTCAGGGTTGGGCTGGAGCCTTGGCTCTGACACCTTCCCCCTGGTCACCAGGTTTCAGAGCCTGGACTCCAGCCCAAGCCCCAATATCCAGACTGCTATTTTTAGTCACTGCAGTGTGGGGCTCTCAAACCTGAGTCAGCTGAGCCAGGCTCTGAGCCTCACTAGCTGTCCGGGGTTCTCTGCTCGGTGTCCCTGTCAGGCTCCCTCCTTTTGACCCTTTGACCGCACTCCTGTCCCTGTTCTTTTATTAGTTGTTCCCCAAACTCAGTTGGGTTTTTGAGGTCCTGTGGATCCTCCCCTTAGGCTGGGGGGGATCCTTTAGCAGTGGGTGGGCGGAAGCCCGCCCTCTTCCCGGAAACCTAGTAGGTACCATGGGCCTTTTCTTGCTCTGTAGACAGACCCTAAGATCAGGCTGACAAAATCAAGTGCCTTAACAAGCTTAGAACCCTATTTTTGTGTGGCAAAGAAAAGGGGATTTGAGGCCCTGAAGATGGCATGGGGTACTCTGGAAACACAAAAAAAATGGCTGTTTTTTGGTTTGGTTTTCTTTTAGTTTAAGGATTTAAGCTGAAGAGAAGGTGGCCAGACAGTGCAATGGTTTTTGCATATGTTATTTTGCTTGCACAAAACCAAACCTACAAAAAATCCTCCTCAGTGGAGAGGGTTTGCTTTTCTTAAGATGGGACTCCATTGCTGCCATCCAGCTGCATAGCTCCTGACCCTGGTGCAGTAGAGAAATGCACTTCCAAATTCCCCGTTTCTTAATACAATTATATGAGGAGATGCTTTATTGCTGAGTTGCCAAGTTCATTGTAGCTGGTAGCAAAGCCTGTTGCTCTTATCCAGATACATCTTGTAGTTTTAGTCTCTTTGTTGTGTCATATTTTCCTGGGCACAAATTTCTATTTCTCATCAGGCTATTCAGACTATTTATCTGGCCACTCTTTACTGGCTATGTTTTCTTTAGGTTCAACAGCTGAAAACTGTTACATTTTGAAAACCACTGAACCTACACTATGAAATCACCAGAGAAACAGAATGTTTATAGTAATTTGCCTAAATATTTTATAAGACAAACATCAAGAAGTTTTCCTTTTTAGCCACAGATGTGAATTTGCACAGCATCATTAAAACATAGCCAAATACTCCCATTCATGTCTTACAAGCCTTAGAAGGGAAAGATGGATCATAGGCCCTGAGAAGCTCTGGCTCTGTTGCATTGTCATTTCCTGGAGAGGACCTTCCTAAGATGCAGGGCCCTGGATCAATAGAGGAGATCCATAGGCTTCTGTATGTCAGCCTTCTGCCTCTCAAGGTGTTCTAGTTTCGTGGCATTGCCACAGGGTCTGCCCAGCCATCCCGCACATGGAGAGTCCCACTTCAATGTTGAAAAGTGACAAAGGAGAAGTTACTGTTGCTACTGCAGAAATATCATGATGCTTTAAATATTGAAGGTCCCAAATGACTTGTAGGATGCATACATTTTTCAACAGACCATGCAGACTGGCTGTTACCCTGATTCCTTATCCCTGCCACTACCCACATTTAGATCCACCTAAGGTTGATCAGACGTAATTATGTATTTAGAAAAGCTGGACATGCACAAGTCCATGGGTCCATATCTAATGCATCCAAGAGCGCTGAGGAAGTTGGCTGATGTGATTGTAGAGCCACTGACAATTATCTCTGAAAACTCATGGTGATCAGGGGAGGTCCCAGTTGATTGGAAAAAGGCAAATATCATACCCATATTTTAAAAAGCTAAGAAGGAGAATCTGGGGGAGCTACAGACTGGTCAGCTTCACCTCAGTCACTGGAAAAATCATGGAACAGGTCCTCAAGGAATCCATTTTGAAGTATTTGGAGGAGAGGAAGATGATCAAGAACAGTCAATATAGTTTCATCCCGGGCAAGTCATACCTGACCAAGCTGATTGCCTTCTATGATGAGATTACTGGCTCTGTGGATATGGGGAAAGTGGTGGACATGATATATCTTGACTTTAGCAAAGCTTTTGATATGGTCTCCCACAGTATTCTTGCCAGCAAGTTAAAAAAGTATGGATGGGATGAATAGGCTATAAAATGGATAGAAAGCTGGCTAGGTCGTCAGGCTCAACGGGTAGTGATCAACAGCTCGATGTCTAGCTGGCAGCTGGTATCAGGCGGAGTACCCCAGGGGTTGATCCTGGGGCCAGTTTTGTTCAACATCTTCATTAATGATCTGGATGATGGGATGGATTGCACCTTCAGCAAGTTTGTGGATGACACTGAGCTGCGAGGAGAAGTAGATATGCTGGAGGATAGGGATAGGGTCCAGAGTGACCTAGACAACTTGGAGGATTGGGCCAAAAGGCATATTGGGCTGCATTAGTAAGAGCATTGTCAGCAGATCGAGGGAAGTGATTATTCCCCTCTATTGGACACTGGAGAGTACTGCGTCCAGTTTTGGGCCTCCCACTACAGAAAGGATGTGGACAAATTGGAAAGAGTCTAGCAGAGGGCAATGAAAATTATTAGGGGGCTGGGGTACATGACTTATGAGGAGAGGCAGAGGGAACTGGGCTTATTTAGTCTGCAGAAGAGAAGAATGAGGGGGGATTTGTTAGCAGCCTTCAGCTACCTGAAGGGGGGTTCCAAAGAGGATGGAGCTCAGCTGTTCTCAGTGGTGGCAGATGACAGAACAGGAAGCAATGGTTTCAAGTTTTCACTAGGAGGGTGGTGAAGCACTGGAATGGGTTACCTAGGAAAGTGGTGGAATCTCTATCCGTAGAGGTTTTTAAGGCCTGGCTTGACAAAGCCCTGGCTGGGATGATTTAGTCGGGGTTGGTCCTGCTCTGAGCAGGAGATTGGACTAGATGACCTCCTGAGGTCTCTTCCAAATCTTCTATGATTCAATTTACAGCAGCTGAGGTTCTGGGCCACGTATGTGTGTACAGTGCTTAGCCCAATGGGGCCCTGATCCCTGACTTGGGTCTGTAGGTGTTGGCACAATAAGAACAATAATTGTTAAAACAAGAACATTAAGAATTAATAACAGTAGTAAAGCTTAATCACATGATAATTAGAAAGAACAAAAGGGGCACAAGGACGGCTGATACAAATTAATGTAAACATTGAAATAAATATTTACAGAATTGTTTTGCAGTAGTTTCCAGCCCCAGGTGAGGCAAACTGGCAAGAAAAGTTAGCACTGCCAGATCACTGGCTATGCTGTGTGTGCTCAGTGATAGAGGACTGAAATCTCCTTAATTTACACTTTGTGCTCCATTTGGGATTGCAAAATTTGTCACATATAGCTTTGATTGTTTTCGTAAGGAGCTCATTGAAATGTACAGTACAGTATAAATTGCTCTTATGTAGAATTTTTCACATAGTGCATCACAACACACTACAACATCCATAAGAAGCCATCCTAAACAAATAATAAAATTCTTAGTTTTTTATATATATATTCAATCCATTTATTAACCCCATTTCCATTCTTGCATCCTTCCCTTATGCCCTTGCACACTGTAGCTAGAGAGAATTGTTATCTATATTAGCACTTTAAATGAAAGCTCTCGTCTTTTATTCTAACATATCTTTTTTTGCCTTTTCTCTTGCGATTGTGCCTTCTTTATAATCCATTCAGTAATGTAACTTCTAATTCTGTTCTCTCTCACCATGAACGATTTTAAGATTCTCTGTTTGAAAAAGGCTATAAAAATAGACTCGATAAATAGTTTGTCTAATGTTCTGGTGTTTCCTTGGTACACTGCTGTACTGAATGTGACGCTAATATGAGATTCTGCAGCATAACAAACATGTTAGAGCCAAAAACTGTATTCCTCTAAAATACTGGATTTTCTGGTCCACAGCTCTCTTAGCCACCAATGGCTTGGCGAGATTCATCCTGGGCACAGCTGAAGTCCTCTCATTGCAGCACCTGAGGGGCAGTGTGGGTCACAGGTGGATGGGGCCTAATATGATAAATTCCTCAGAACAGAGACATTTTCTTTTACTTGCCTGGAAAACCTCATGAACAATTATTAGGGGCCTACAAATTCACAGCCCATTTAGGTCCATTTCATGGTCATAAGATTTAAAAAATCATAAATTTAATGATCTCAGCTATTTAAATCTGAAATTCCACAATTTTGTAATTGTAGTCATCCTGACTCAAAAAGAAGTTGTTGGGGGGGAGTGGGTCACAAAGTTATTGTAGGGGGATTGCAGTACTGTTACCCTTACTTCTGCGCTGCTGCTGGCAGCGGTGCTGCCTTCAGAGCTGGGCAGCTGGAGAGAGGCGCTGCTGGCTGGAAGCCCAGCTCTGAAGGCAGTGCCACCACCATTAGCAGCGCAGAAGTAAGGATGGCATGGTATGGTATTGTCACCCTTGCTGCCTGCAGAACTAGGCCCTTGGTCAGCAGCCACCACTCTCTGGTAGCCCAGCTCTGAAGGCAGCAACACAGAAGTAAGGGTAGCATGGTATGGTATTGACACCCTTACTTCTGCACTGCTGCTAGTGGGGCACTGCCTTCAGAGCTGGGCACCTGGCCAACAGCTGCCACTCGCCAGCCACCCAGGTATCAAGGCAGCACAGAAGTGAGTGTTGCAATATTGTGACCTCCCTAAGATAACCTTGTGACTCCCGTGCAACTCTTTTTTGGGCCAGGACCTCTAATTTGAGAAACACTGGTCTTCCCCCCAGGAATTCTGTATAGTGTAGAGTAAAAGCACCCAAAAGACCAGATTTCACCACGGGAGATCAGATTTCACTGTCTGTGACACGTTTTTTATGGCCATGAAATTGGTAGGGCCCTAACAATTATGGTGTCATAGAAATGATAAGTCATAATAGCAATAAAAACAGCTCAGGGCTGGTCCTGAATAGCTGTTACTGACTTGCTGTATAACTTTGGGTAAATCATCCTCTTTTTAAAAATGAGATTATTAATGTGTACATTCATTTGTAAAGCACCTTGAGATGAAATTTGCTATGTAAGTATTATGTAGTTTTAATTTTGAAAGCTCATATAATTATAAATATATACATTTATATTTTATAATATAAAACCCATAATTTTATATCCTTACAGATATAAAATCAAAAATGCTTCACTGCTCAGATATTGCTAAAGAAACATTTATTCCATTTTCCTAATCTTTGTCCATTTGAAAGAGATGTTGATTGACAGACATAGCGAGAATGACATGAAGTAGCACATTGTTTTCAATGTTTAAATCAAATTCTAGTTTCTGTTCTGCCTAGCAGGCATCATTCTGAAAGTCAAAGACTCCCATCAACCCTAGTAAAACCTGCAATTCTATTACAGAAAATTACACATAATTCCACTAAAAAAAAATCTTAGGGTGCCTTAAACTATATAGGTTTTATTTTTTTTAATCCTCTTTGAAGCAATTGTTTTCAAGCTTTGTTGTCCTCTTCATTTCCAGTGTTTTCCCCAATGCCACCCTACAATGTTGCCCTTGGAAGTCGGCACGAAGCAACAGAAACACACTGAACATATTGATTACCAAGTAAAATGGTTACCCTAGCAACTAGAACCCTATGAAAGCTCTTAGAACTTCTTTCCCTTCTCATGTGACTTCTTTTCCCTACCTCCCCTCAATGGTTTCAGAAATCACAGATGGCAGATACAAAAGTACCAAATGTATTGCTTTTGAGAAAAGCTGACTAGGGTCTAGATTATAGATTCCACTAGAAATCTGACTACCCCCACTGCTGATTGGTAATGTGGCACTTTTCTAATTGGCAGTCAAATCGTGTAATGCTTTTAATCCATTTCCCATCCATCAGCTCTTTAAATCTGTATTCAAATATGATTTAAGGAAAAGAATAAAAAAGCCAAAACTGGACTCTGTCAACAATGCCAGTGCAAGTAAGACTAGCGGCTGGAAAGAGTTATTAATTATACCGGAACCCAAAAGTGTTCTCTGTTCTTTACAAAACAAAGACATGACATGGCCTCTGTTCTGCAGACTTCACACTCTAATTTTAGCCAGATGTGACAAGTGAAAATAACAAACCAACTAGAGGAAAAAATGAGGACAAGGACAATAGCAATAAGATCATGCAGTAATCTGGCTTGTTTATATGCACAATCTGATTATTCTGATATATTTACAAGTACACCTCTACCCCTCTATAACACGACCCGATATAACACAAATTCGGATATAATGTGGTAAAGCAGCACTCCAGTGGGGCAGGGCTGCACACTCCAGCTGATCAAAACAAGTTCGATATAACACAGTTTTACCTATAAAGTGGTAAGATTTTTTTGGCTCCCGAGGACAGCATTATATTGGGATAGAGGTGTATGTGTTTGTGTGTGCTTTAAAATATATATTAAGGCCATTTATAATCAATTAAAGAAAGCTTCTTCCTCCATCTCCTATTTTGATTTAACCCTAAAATAAACAGAGTGCTGCTTATTTAACATTCAAATAAATCTAGTAAATAGTCTCAGCTTTTACACTTTCGGCCATTTTGATGTTTCAGAAGGAATTCCCTCCACAAGCATTAGGCAGATACTTGCTGGACCATTCATTTGTAAGCAGGTGCTGTAATTAAACTATGAGAAAGAGGGGAGGGGAAAGATATGATAGTGATTACATTAGGGTTTCTTTTAATAGAACAAGGGAGTCTAAGCTGGGAGTTCAGAAAACAGAGCAGCATTGTTCTAGCTTTGACACATTTTTTTTTTCTGGCAAATTGTGGTGGTGGTTTTTGTCCCCACTGCACTGGCTTTCCCCAGTTCCAAATAAAAATTGTTTTGAAAAGCTGTAATTACAGAGGTTACTAATAATGTGACTCAACACAGCTGGTCCTGGAACATTTCCAGAACATAATCACCTGTCGTGTGCACTAATTCCTACCATGATTACAGCCCATTATTTCCAATGGAGTCCAATAGCTCGATTGTTAAAAATGTCATCAATTAATGGAGCACGTTTAAATTTGTCTGAGCTCTAGCTTTCAATGTTTCCTATGTCAGTTTGAGTTAAATGGGTATGGTATTGCTTTGAATGATAGCTTTTTATTTGTCCCAGGCCAGCATTGTCAAAAGGAGACTGAAGAAAATGTGATTAAGCTACATGGAACCACAGATTAGCCAGCCCTGAGCAGAAATGACACAAGCAAAACTTTCCAGTAAACATTATCTTAAAAAGAAGTGAATAGGCTGCAGAGAATAAAGATATTCAGAATAGTTAATTTTTACAAATGGAGTACTATTATTTCTGTGCTACAAAAGGCAGCATTATACCTCCCTTTCTCTGAAGAGATGTTTGCCTTGTATTTTCCTTTGTGTTCTCAGGATTGTTTGTCAGTTGTGAGGACAAGTGTACACTTTCTAAAAAGGTCTGCTAATACCCTTCTAATATGCAGTTTTATTTGACTGGTTTTTTTTTCACTTGAGGAATGCAAACTCCATATAATGTGGCACCATTGCTTGGCTCATGAACAAGTTGAAATCAAAATCATTGTAACTGTCCCCTAAACAGCTGCCTTTCCCTGAGAAATACCAAGGTGATAAGAAAGGGCTGCTAAAATTTGACACTTACCTCCTATATTTCTTAATAACTCCAGCAAATCGGCAGAGCAGCCCTCTTAAGTATTTTTGACCACAAACTACAGTCCACCCTGATCGTACCACCATGCCCAGAACCAACTTGAGGATTTTAATGCAAATTATCCATTGAGTCTTTGATAGATGCCCCAAAACTAACTGACTGTCTGTCAATGCCCGTACTTATACAGCCCAAAATGCCATTAGCCTTCTTGGCAACAAGTGCACACTGTTGACTCATATTCAGCTTCTTGTCCACTGTAACTCCTAGGCCTTTTCTGCAGAACCGCTGCCTAGCCATTCATTCCCTAGTCTGTAGCAGTGCACAGGATTCTTCCATCCTAAGTGCAGGACTGCACTTGTCCTTGTTGAACCTCATCAGATTTCTTTTGGCCCAATCCTCTAATTTGTCTAGGTTCCTCTGTATCCTCTCCCTACCCTCCAGTGTATCTACCACTCCTCCCAGTTTAATGTCATCTGCAAACTTGCTGAGGGTGCAGGCCATGTCTCCTCCAGATCATTAATGAAGATATTGAAGAAAACCGCCCAGGGCTGACCCTTGGGGCACTCCGCTTGATATCGGCTGCCAACTAACATGGAGCCATTGATCACTACCCATTGAGCCTGACATCTAGCCGCTTTCTATCCACCTTATAGTCCATTCATCCAGCCCATACTTCAACTTGTGGGCAAGAATACTGTGGGAGAGACCGTATCAAAAGCTTTGCTAAAGTCAAGAATAACATGCCCACTGCTTTCCCTCATCCACAGAGCCAGTTATCTCATCATAGAAGGCAATATTAGGTTAGTCAGGCATGACTTGCCTTGGTGAATCCATGCTGACTGTTCCTGATCACTTTCCTCTCCTCTAAGTGCTTCAGAATTGATTCCTTGAGGACTGCTGCTCCATAATTTTTCCAGGGACTGACAGGGCTGACAGTTGAGGCCTGTAGTTTCCCTGGATCCTCCTCCTTCCCTTTTTTAAAAAGATGAGCACTACATTAGTCTTTTCCTAGTCATCTGGGGACCTCCCCTAATCACCATGAGTTTTCAAAGATAATGGCCAATGGCTCTGCAATCACATCTGTCAACTCCTTTAGCACCCTCGGATGCAGCACATCTGGCCCCATGGATTGTGCTTGTCCAGCTTTTCTCTAAATAGTCCCAAACCTACTTCTTTCTCCACAGAGGGCTGGATCACCTCCCCATGCTGTGCTGCCCAGTGCAGCGTCTGGGGAGCTGGCCTTGTTTGTGAAGACAGATTCAAAAAAAGCATTGAGTACATTAGCTTTTTCCATCCTCTATCACTAGGTTGCCTCCTCATTCAGTAAGGGCCCACACTTTCTTTGACTTTTTCTTGTTGCTAACATACCTGAAGAACCCTTCTTGTTACTTTAACATCTCTTTCCTTAGCTGCAACTCCAAGTGTGATTTGGCCTTCTCCTGATTTCACTCCTGCTGCTGCTTGAGCAATATTTTTATACTCCTCCCTGGTCATTTGTCCAATCTTCCACTTCTTGTAAGCTTCTTTTTTGTGTTTAAGATCAGCAAGGATTTCACTGTTAAGCCAAGCTGGTTGCCTGCCATATTTACTATTCTTTCTACACATCAGGGATGGTTTGTTCCTGCAACCTCAATAAGGATTCTTTAAAATACAGCCAGCTCTCCTGGACTCCTTTCCCCCTCATGTTATTCGCCCAGGGGATCCTGCTCATCAGTTCCCTGAGGGAGTCAAAGTCTGCTTTTCTGAAGTCCAGGGTCTGTATTCTGCTGCACTCCTTTCTTCTTTGGGTCAGGATCCTGAACTTGACCATCTCATGGTCACTGCCTCCCAGGTTCCCATCCACTTTTGCTTCCCCTACTAATTCTTCCCTGTTTGTGAGCACCAGGTCAAGAAGAGCTCTGCCCCTAGTTGGTTCCTCCAACACTTGCACCAGGAAATTGTCCCCTACACTTTCCAAAAACTTTCTGGATTGTCTGTGCACCGCTGTATTGCTCTCCCAGCATATATCAGGGTGATTTGAAGTCTCCCATGAGAACCAAGGCCTGTGATCTAGTAACTTCTGTTAGTTGTCGGAAGAAAGCCTTGTCCACCTCATCCCCCTGGTCTGGTGGTCTATAGTAGACTCCTACCACATCACCATCACCCTTGTTGCTCTCACTTCTAAACTTACTCCAGAGACTCACAGTTTTTCTGCAGTTTCACACTGGAGCTCTGAGCAGACATATTGCTCTCTTACATACAGTGCAAGTCCCCCACTTTTCTGCCCTGCTTGTCCTTCCTGAACAGTTTATATCCATCCACGACAGTACTCCAGTCATGTGAGTTATCCTACCAAGTCTTTTTTCATTCAATTTCACCAGTGTAAGAGGCAGTGAAACGAGTGCATTGGCTAAGCAATGTTGTGGGTGGTGTTTTTCTTTCAGCCAATTCTTCATAATGTATCAAAATCTCCTTTTTAAGTAGTTCCTGTCCCTGCCAGTAGCATGATTCCCTGAAGTGGTATGCTGACATTGCCTCCCCCAAACACTGGGGTTTGGGGGTCCTGCTATTGAGGTGGGAGCGGAAACTCATGGGAGCTAATGCTGACATAGCCAGTGTTCATTCGTGCTGACCTTTGCTTATGCCTTGAGTGGAGGACAATTTGCTACAGGAGCAGCTTTCCCCCAGCCAGGGAGGGGCCCCTGTGAGAGTGGAGGAAGATGAGATGATTTTTTAGACTTCCTTCCAGTCTCTCCTTTTGAGCAGTATTGGTGGTAGTTTGAATATGTTCATCTCCTCTGTGGGGATAAACTGTCCTTTATTTATTAATAATATAAAAGGTTTGCCTCTGGGAGGAATAATTATTGCACAACCAAGTCTTCCAAGTCCACAGATGTGAGAAAGTCACTGGGCATGAATGTCAGCAACTTTGAATGATTGCCACTTTGACCACTCAATAGTTCTTTTAAGAGAGGACTTGAGACAGCTGTTCGCGCTGATGGCCACAACTCATTGTAGATGTTTACATGAGGGGTGGGGCCAGAAAAGTGTGTAAAGGAAAAGGGAGAAAGCTGTCTAATTTGATAAATAAAAACAGATACTGTAATGGAATAGTCAACAGATATGTCATGTTAGCCGTAGTGTATCAAACAGCCTTAGCCAACAGGGTTTATCTCTCCAATGTTATTTAATAAAATATACTGACACCTGTTCTCACACTAGTAATAAAAAAAACCAGTGCATTGGGTGCATCCCTGAAGCTCTTTTATCCATTGAGGCTGTATGTTGTGTTAATATGTCCTGGTGTTTCATAGAAAACATTTTCTGGAACTACTATAGTGAAAAGTGCAACAGACTGTTATCAGTACTGTTCTTTTTAAAGGAAGGGGAAACCTGAAATCTTCCTTTGTTTTCTCCTTATTAGTCTCTCAACATTCACTGGATGTTTCACAAGGATCTCTTCCCTCCACTTACAGATGATCAAAGAAAACAGAAATGTACTAATGAGCTCCATTTGTCTGTTATATTAATTAGTCCTTCTGGAAGCTCCCAGCTGTTATAATCTATGCCCCTTTAGAAGCCCATTCTCAAACACATTGGATATGGAAGAATTTTTCATTCAGTTTCACCAGTGTAAGAGGCAGTGAAACAAGTGCATTGTCTAAGCCAGGGGTCTCCAAACTTTATGAGAGCAGGGCCATATTAGATTTTTGAAGGGGCTCTGCAGGCCAAAGCAACTGTGAAAGAAATTAAATATATACAAATATATGCAAAATCATTAAAAAACAACACAACTCTACTGTGTCAGTGTTGCATTAAATTCTAAATCGGGTATAAAAGTTAATGGATGCAGGTAGTGTAAAATCACACAAAATATTTGTCAATACATTAAAAATCATTTCACATTTTTTTATTTCTAAAAACTCACATTTGTATCATACAAATACTGTTTGGTTCTATTAGTGCTGTAGTTAACATTTAACCATTATGAAATTGTTAATTTCCATCTTCTTTACTCCATTTATTGGAGATGTAATTAAGCATCTGGCTTGCACTTTTACTCTAAGGCAGGTGTCCGTGCCTGCTTGGCTGCAGCAGCAACTCTCCCCTAAGTTGGCTCCCCTTTTTGGGGGGACACTGGCTCCCGGGGGCACTTACCCCTCTGTACAGCTCAGCTGAGCTACTTCCCCCGGAGCTGCTGCCGGCAGCCCCTCCCCCTGCTTGCTCAGTGTGCCTACTCAGCTGCAGCCTGCTGCTTGCTTCTTCCTGTACCTGCTCGGCTGCAGCAACGATTCTCCCCTACGTTGGCTCCCCTTTCGGGGGGACACTGGCTCCGAAAGGCACTCTCCCCTCTGCACAGCTCAGCTGTGCTGCCACCGCTCCCTCGCCTGCTTGACATGCCTACTCAGCTGTGCGCTTCTCCCCTGTTGGTTGGAGGGCCAGACAAATGGAAGCCCCGGGCCAGATCCGGCCCGCGGGCTGTAGTTTGGAGACCCCTGGTCTGAGCAATGTTGTGGGTGGTGTTTTTCTTTCAGCCAATTCTTCATAATATACCCAAATCTCCTTTTTAGTATCTGGGTATCTGTACCAATGAGAGAATAAACTTGTGTAGTAGAGTGGGTCAAGATTACTAAATGGACTTAAAGCTCAGACTCAGACAGAACTGATGTGAAATGTAGACATTGAATTCAGAGAGCCTGGTTTTCTGTTGCTCTGAACCTTGTGTGGTCGTTTACATTAACACGAAATGGATGCAAAATAGGACTGGTAGCATTTTATGCCCACTTTGCACTGGCATGAAGCACAGAGGAATAGAGGGTCAGGCAGGCCCTACATTTAAAAATATCATTCAGTCTTTGACACCGATATTAGTACCTTGGCATAACAAAACAGGCTAAAGATGAACTGTCAGCTTCAACTTTACATTTCTTAGCTTGGTTTGGTTTCCATGTGTTTTTCCCCTGAGGAAAGAGGTGAAAGTCCCCCATGTGATTCCTTCATCTGCTCCCTTGAGGCATTGCATCACAGAAACCTTTCTGTTTGAATGAAGAAATGGGTCTCCCTTTGAAATAATTTCAATCCGTTTCAGTTTCTCTCACACCAGCAAAATGTCACAGCAGGGGGAGGCAAGTCACCCACTTTCCTCTGGGGCAAAATACACTTCCTCTCCAACACTCTCCCTCCCCAGTGCCTCAGGCAAGAAAAGACTCCACCTGAGACCTGTAGGCAAGGGTGTCACCTGACAATATGATGCACTAACCATAAGAGGGCAGCTACCCTTTCCTATGCTTTTTCATTATGATCTTGCATGGAATGCATCATTTTAAGCAACGGTTTCTTCCCCGTGATCATGATCCCTCCACTCAGTTAACAGATTATTGACTCTGGAATATAACTGCTGCTTCAGAATAAGTACAGTTTGTCATATCAGCAAAGCTAGCGTGTGTGCACTTAAGCCCCAAATCATTAGTCTTGGCTCTTGAGACTAAAGGGTGAGACCCTTAATCTTCATGAATGTGCTAAGGGTAAAGTAAATATTTTTCTTTCCTTGTGAGTTTAGACTTGTGATTTCTTTATTCCAGACTCTGGGAATGCATCTGGTCAATCACAATGAATTTATACCAATGTTTTGGTTTAGTTTAGGAACATTTTTTAAGACGAAGTAATCCAAGGCCCTTACACAATGAAGGCACTTGTGAGTAAATTTATGCGTTTGAGTAGTCTTCTTGAGTTTACAGTCTGTGCCCCTGTTGCCAGAAGAACTAAAAATTAGTGATGGCTCTTAGGCTTCTGTTTTGGGGACCTAGACATACACATTGTCAGGTTTATTCAGGGTTCAACGGAATCCAGATGCGCACATGTCCAGTGGCTAAAAATGGTATCTGAGTTAGAGGAAGCTGGTGTCTTTCTGCTCCTAGAATCTAGCAGATACATAAAAAACTCCTGAAAACTAGACTTGGAGAGAGGCAGTGGAGTCGTGGATATTATCAGAACTGAGGATGAAAGCCTGGCCTCATGGAAGTCAATGGCAATGCTCCCATTGACTTCCATGCTGCCAGGATTTTGCCCAACTATTTTTGTAAAGAGAGTTTGCTGAAAGAACCTTTTATTTACCAAAGCCTCTCTGGGAAAGCTAATTTATAATCTGTTCCGGATGTGTGGATGGATGTGTGTACATCCATATGTCTGTCACAAAACATTTTCTACCAGCCTATCATCTAGTTTGCTCTCCAGCATAGACTGGAAACTGACAGAACTGCTAATTACCATTCACTAAAGAAAAATCTGCTATTTTGATTAATGCCTGTTTTCAAAAGTGTTACTGTTGTTTCAGCTACAATGCAAAAAAGAGTTTGTTCAGGACAACTGTGCTGGGTTTCTGGCTTTTCTTTGCCATTCTACAAACAATGTTGCATTCTGGCTATTAATTCGGAGAATGAAGACTTTCAAAGTTACAGTTAGCACATGCAACTGGGCACAGACATACATGTGCATCTAATTTATGAATGCAAACTAACTGATGAGAGAGCACAAGGCATGTGTGCACACATGGCTAGTTAGTGGTAGGCGTCTAAATGGATGTAGGTGCACAAATATCTGATTTGTGCATTCAAATGTTTATACTTTTTTGTTATTTTCCTAAAGAAAGGTTGATTCTCATTGGTTGGTAATTATTAAAACATGTTTTGCAACTAAATACAGGCTTTGCACTAAATTTGGTAACCAAGAGAATGCCCTATATCAATATATAGTCATATAAGCAATTATATATCTTACTTTTATCCAGATTCTTAATTTTTACATTTTTTTATTATTGTAGAAAATAATATATTTATTAGGTTTTTTTTACTTGTGATTTGTGTCAAGCTATATTTGGAAGGAAAATCAAATTCAATTAAAACTGAGCAGTTTTTATTTTTATTAAATAAAACTATCTTAAAAGTGCTAGAAACATTTAATAAATGGTTTTCAAAACATGTTTTGGATTTAAAACTAAATGATTTACTACACAAAGGAAGGGTTATCTGTAGTTAGGGAATTGAATTGATTGTTTCTGGTCATTATGACCTTGAAGTTATTAGAACTAGTAGATCTCATTCTTTCACATCCAGTTTTTATTCATAGACTGGAAGAGGAATACAAGCTTTCCTGCTTTTTCAACTCCCACCTGCTTTCTTAAAGTCAAATGAGCTAGTCACTGAACTCAACTAGTTGTTTGGAAGTTGATACGAAGAAAACATTCTCTCTGTACTTGCATAAGAGGCTACTGATGTCAAAAGCTTGTTTAGCAGTTCAATACACTCTGGTTCTGTGTGCTTAGCCAGTGACTTCCACCAGTTCAGTAATTTCACTTTCTTTACAATTTGGCAAACGTGCTCTTAATATTATTATTTTTATTTAACTTAAATGCTTTTAACTGATTATAAGATTAGGCTTTAATGTAAGTTGTCAATTTAAAATTTATTTTTAAATACGTTTATTTTAAAACAAACAAAACTATTTAATTTAAATTTTAAAAAATCCAATATTTTAAATTATGTTTTTTAAAAAATCACCAATTTTTCCTCCATTCTGTTAAACGTACATCAGCAAGTGCATAACTGTGAACAAGGAGCCAGATGTGTTTCGTGAAGCTATGATGGGAACCCTTAAATTATCTTCCCATTTTAAGGCCTGGTATAGATTACCAAGTCAGGTTGACATAAGCTGCCTTGAGTCAACCTAGTTGTGCATGTGTTTACACTTAAATTTGTGTCTCACTGATGTAAGTGCCTCGTTACAGTGATGCAGTATCACTACCTCCCCGAGGGGCGTTAGCCATGGTCCATGTACTGAAGTCAACACAGCATGAGTGTAGACCAGGGGTAGGCAACCCTGAAGACAGCACGCAAGCTGATTTTCAGTGGCACTCACACTGCCCAGGTCCTGGCCACTGGTCTGGAAGACTCTGCATTTTAATTTAATTTTAAATGAAGCTTCTTAAATATTTTAAAAACCTTATTTACTTTACATACAACAATTGTTTAGTTATATATTAGAGACTTATAGAGACCTTCTAAACACGTTAAAATGTGTTATTGGCATGCAAAACCTTAAATTAGAGTAAATAAATGAAGACTCGGCATACCACCTCTGAAAGGTTGCTGACCACAATGCCCAACACTGACTGCTGTGGTCACAGCGATGAACTCAGGGGTCATGGAGACCAGAAAGACTCCCTCTGCTTAAAAGCCCTGCAAATTTTTGAAATGCCTTTTTCTGATCATCCAGTTTGGCAAGTACACCTAGCAGCTCTCTGTTGTTGTGCTACAACCCATGTGACCATGCCAGCTACAGACACCAGACACACTCTAGCTTGGAATAGACAGGAGATATTAGATCTCCTGGGCCTCTGGGGAAAAGAGACTGCAAGCACAGCTACGGACCAGCCATAGAAATGTGGACACCTACAAGCAGATTGCATGGGGGATGCAGGAGAAAAGGTATGACAGGGACCAGCAGCAGTTCCATGTGAAAGCAAAGGAAGTGCAGCAGGCATATCAGAAGGCCAGGAGGCCAATAGTCTATCTGGCATCAAGCCACAGACCTGCTGCTTTTATAAGTATGCATGCCATACATGGCAGAGACCCCCCCGTCACCAACCTGCCCACCAACCCCTGGCATGAACAGAAAGGATGATGATGAGGAGAATGGGGGACATGTGACTGGGGAATCCAGCTATGCTACGAGCCAGGACCTGTTTGAGATTCCACTGCAGTCCAGTCACTACCAGCAGTCTAGTATGGGCGACCCTGATACAGGGGAAGGTAAGTGTTTAAATGATATACTGATGGTGCCCCCAATTTAACAGGACACAGCTATCGACTTTTCATTAATTTAGTCATACTAGAAGAAGTAGCGATACAACAGACAGAGGAAGCATTGCTATCTGCTTTTCATTCCCCTGCAGAGGTAAGTGAAATGCGGGGGGAGGGGAGCATGCAGAGCAGTTTGTTTAGATACACAGGGATGTCCCTTGAATCCTCCTGAGATATCTCAATGCAAATTTCATGGAGGTACTCTGTAGTCCTCTCCTGAAAGTTTCTAGGGATGGCAGCCTTATTTCTTCCTCCTCGGTAGGACAGTTTTCCATGCCAGTCAGTGATAACTTCAGCAGGCACCATTGCAGTAAACAGGCTAGCAGCATATGGGCTTGGGCAGCTTCAGGACAGCAGCAGCAGCTGTGCTCTCTCTGCCTCTGTTACCCTCAGGAGTGCTTGAAAAAAAAGCAACCTGTTAAAACAATAAGGAGTCTTTGTGGCACCTTAGAGACTAACAAATTTATTTGGGCATAAGCTTTCGTGGCTATAACCCACTTCATCAGGTGCATGGAGTGGAAAATACACGAGCAGGTATAAATACATGAACAGATGTGAGTTGCCTTACCAAGTGTGAGGTCAGTCTAACAAGACAATTCAATTAACAGCAGGATACCAAAGGAGGAAAAATAACTTTTGAAGTGGTAATGAGAGTGGCCCATTTCAGACAGGTGACAAGAAGGTGTCTGTAACAGTAGGGGAAAATTAGTATTGGGGAATTAGGTTTAGGTTTTGTAATGACCCAACCACTCCCAGTCTTTATTTAGGTCTAATAATATAACTGATGCCACAAGGACTCCTCCTTGTTTTTGCTGATACAGACTAACATGGCTACCACTCTGCAACCTGTTAAAGAATTTGTATATCATGTATTAGCGACAAACATGTGCAGGATCAGTTTATAGTGACTGATCTGTAAATTAGAAACTTGAGGATTTGCATTTTGAGTAGATGCTCCCCAAGGAAAAATTTGTGCTTAAAACTGATGAAAAGTCATTAATAGAGTGAAAGCACAAACAACTTCCACATTTACACGAAGTATGTTCAGTAAGCAAGATATTCCTGCTCAGATTTTTAAAAACTGTCATTGACTGCATGTATAGAAAGGTCCTGGTATACATTATATATTATATGATATCATATAATAATTTAAAAAGCCCTACAAGTTTAAACTAGAGAGAGACCCAAACAAATATCCTGGATGTTATAATTCCCAAACTCCGAGGAAGTTTCTGTCCAGATCTGGGCTTTCAGATTTGTGTCCAAATCTAGTTAAAAACTTCCAACCTGCATAAATAACCACCAGTTTAAATGAAAACAGAGTTTGACATTTGCAATAAAGATCTAATCCAAATCACACTGACGTCTATGGAAAAGCTTCCACTGTCTTGAAAGGGAGTTGGATCAGACTCTAATATAAAAGAAAAAAAGTTGCAATAAATATCAGGAGCTAAACTATCTTGTCTATTTCACTTGACCTCAATTTAAAATAAAGATATCCCCCAAACTGCAGAAGCATAGTTTCCAGGTGTTACAGGGGATCAAAACTGAAAATACGCTTCCTTTATTTTTACACAAATAGAATTGTTCAGCTTTAGACCACTTGTGTTTATCTCAGACATTCATGTGGTACAGATAGTGGTTATGTACTGATTGTTAAGCCATGTTTAACTTTCCAAAAGATTAATTTTTGCTTTGAAAAGATCTTTAAAATGTGTTTGAATTAATGTATTCATCAGCTGTGATTTTAGTGACATTTTCATATCAAGGCCTGATTTTCTTAACAGCCTGTGTATCATTCAATAGGAGCACAGAAGTATGCCAGACTACAGAAATAATCTCTTCACTTAAAATGAAACCACAACTGAATGAAGGGATAAAGTGAAGTGACAGAGCATCCCATCCAATTTACCTACTTTGAGTTCTGCCACATGCTAAATAGTGGTTTTTCCCTTAATCTTTGAACTGAAAAAGCAAGGCTATTTACTGCCAGCCACAGAACTTCAAATATACTTTAATCAACTCCAGTGTTCATCTCCATGCGCAGACCCTGCTTGAGCCATTCCATCCCCATGAATTCATTTGTCAGCCAGATAAGTCAAACCAAGTTTGTGTACAGAAGAGAAATGTGTATTGATAGCAATGCACCTTCTGTTTTATAAAGCTTGGTTGTGAGGCTCATGATGTCATAACAGAAATATTGTGATGATGGAACAGTGTTTCTCGGTATGGTTTTGTCATTACTTAGAGCAATTTTGTCTGGCAGTTCTGCATGCAGAACTTGAATGCCAAAAAGGTCTGGTTTGTAATTCTTGCGGGCCAGACCCGATTTATCCTATCACTTTGGGTGCAGCAAGTCTCCTCAGATATCTCCATACTGCACTGCTCCCACCAGTTCTCAGGGAGCCAGGAGCCAACACAGCCCCCGGTATGTTAAACCAGTCTTAGGACCCCTCTAATTTATGTTGACTAGTAATCATAGAATCGTAGAAATGTAGGGCTGGAAGAGACTTTGAGAGGAAGGATTAAGTACTTAGGCCTCCCTTACTGTATGTCTACACTGCATTGTAAACCCGTATCTGTGGGACCCAGGCTTGTGGCATATGCTGTATGAGCATCCACACAGCATTGCAAGCCTGAGCTCACAACTTCTGGACCTGAGTCTCACTGCTGTGCTAACACACTCATACTGCACTTTGCAGACCTTTTGACTGGGGTCTGCAGCTTGAGCTGCTTCCACAATGAAAAATGACAGGGCTTGGACCTGAGTCTCAATGGGACTCAATGGGACCCCCTCTCTCACAACAAGGTACATCTACGCTGCAATACAAGACCCACAGGCATGACTGACCCAGGTCGGCTGACTGGCTGCAGTGCTAAAAACTTCAGTGTAGATGTTCAGGCTCAGGCTAGAGCCTGTGTTCTGAAACCCCAGGAATGGGGTAGGTCTCAGAGCCTGAGCTCCAGCCCAAGCCTGAATATCTACACTGTAATTTTTAGCTCTGTGAACCTGAGTCAATTGACCCAGGCTCTGAGACTTGGTACCATGGGTTTTTTATTGCAGTGTAGATGTACCCATAGGGTCTGGGACCTGGATCCTGAGTGCTTGCTGACCCGTGTCAGTCTGATTTGTGTGTGGATGGAAAGGGGGTATGGGCTCAAACCTGAGTCAGAGCCTGGTCTACATATGTAGTGTAAACATAGAGGGTATATCGACACAGTACAAAACAAACCAGCCTGTTGCAGTGAGGCTCAGAGCCTGTGTCTACAGACCTTGGCTTGCACTATGACATTAAAACCAGGCATGTAGATGTTCGGGCTGGGGCTGGGGCTTGGGCTGGAGCTTGGGCTCTGAAACCCACCCTCCTCCCCAGGCTTCAGAGCCCTAGCTCCAGCCACAGCCCCCATGTCTGCAGGACTATTTTTAGTGTGTAGACCTGGGCTTTGAGACTCTAAGGATTTGCTTTTTTGCCATATAGACATATCCTGCGAGGCTGTCATGTGGACAAGGTCTGTCAGAGCACAAAATGCTTTGGGCACATAAATCACACCTCTGGTGTGCGACAGGGAGGGATGCGGTTGAGAGGGGCAGCCTGGCATAGAGCCAGCATTTGCCAGCTGTGAATTCCCCTAGGAGTGCAACAAAAGGGACATTGTAGGGACTGAGATTATGGCCTTTAGACTGTATTTTTTAATCACTATCCCAGGATAGCATACCACAGACCATATGCTTTCTTGTGGGACATTTTATACAGTAGATAGTCCCCCTGTAATTGTAACCTACCATGCCAGAATGATGCTAGGGAAACTCTGAATGGGTTAGGCCTTTGGATGATATTTTATACCTAATAGGCTGTTAGCCATGGAAACTACTAAGCTTAATAAATCTATTGCACATATACAGGAATGGAGCTCAGCAGTCTGAGACTACTTGCCTATGTGCTGTTTGTTTTTAAAGAAGAAAAATATTGAGGTCTAGTCATGAGGTCTGAAGTACGTGTTCAAATTAGAGGTGGCGCAGAGCTGTAGAGTTCAGATCTGGAATGAAATCAAATTTTCCTCAAGTCTGGTATGTTCAGATTCAGTTTGTGGTTTGACCCTTTACTGAGAGAGGCCTAAGCCACAAAGTTCAACTCCAGACCAGGATTTGGGGGATTTGCTCTCCTTTGAGATCATCTTAAATTCTAATGCTTCCCCAGGAAGGACTTCACTCCATTTGAAACAGTTCCCCAAATGGAGCCTTTCGTCCCACGTAGAGCCCTGTGATACATTCACATCGACCTGGAGGCAGGGCCAGCTTTACATTTTCTGCTGCCCCAAGCGGCGAAGCAAAGGAAAAAAAAAAGTGGCCACAGCAGCGCCACCGAAGAGGGGAAAAAGAAAAAGTTGCCGGCGAACTGCTGCTGAAGAAGAAGAAAAAAAAATTTGGAGTGCTGCCCCAAGAACAGACAGAGTTCTGCCCCTTCAGATTTGCCACCCCAAGGCACCTGCTTCCTGCCTGGAGACTCAACTCAGACTGAATGTTGGGTTCAAAGCTAAGTGAATTTGTGAACCTCAGCTCATGTTTGCAAAAGCTTGACAAATGCAGATGGAAAATATTTACACTTTGGAGATGCTGGCAAACTTCCCTCCGCCCCCCCAGTAATCTCCTCTTCCCCTCCTGCCTGAAATTCCTAGGAGAAGTAGAAAGAGGCTCTGTGATAGCAAGAGGTGCAACTGAAGCTTGAGAGTTAAACCTTTGTGAATTTAAACCTCCAAGCAAAGCAGCAGGGGGTGCTTCATTTCCATCTGTGAATCAAACTGCAGGATTTGCATGGCATTAATCCCCAAACTCTTTCCAAACATTCCATACACATCTACCCAGTACTGAAGCAGAGCAGAAATGGGGTAAGAGAATACACGGCAAAGAATATGCCAAATGCTTGAATCAAGAGTCAAAGCCATAATTCAACATACTGAAGCATAAATACAATTGTGTGTGTAACCAGGGCCAGCCTTATGGGTGGGTGAATGCCCAGTGCACCCGTGGGCAGGGTACACCATGGTTAAGAGGCAAAGAGTGGGGCTGGCCTGGGGTGTGAGGCTGTGGAAAGAGCTCAGGGCAATGGGGGGGGAGGCAGTGGGTCCTGGGAGTGATGGATGGAGAGGCACCAGGATCCAGGGGTGATTGGAAGATGGAGCCAGGGAAGGCTGTGGTGGTCAAGGGTACCAATATACAAGTTCATCCAGGGTGTCATTTTCCCTAAGGCCAGCCCTGTGTGTAACACTGAGCAGGGTGTGTGTGTGAGTGGGGATTGCTGATTAGCTGGGTTTAGTTTTTAAGGGTGAGAACTTACATCTCCATGGCAGACAAGTTGTGGAGGTAGAAGGACCTTGAGTCGGATCTCTTTCGCCATAAAAGAGTTGGAGGTGTTAGCAGGGCCCCAGGATGGTCCCTTGGCTATCGAACACATTCCCCTACTTTGGGCCAATATATAGCCCAAATGTTTTCACCTTCAGAGGGCCTTGCAAGATTTATCTTTTATAGATACCTTTGGGGAAAGGAGATATTGAGGGAGGGTGAGGTACTTTCCTTATTTCTCCTTTGCTGTACTGTACTATCAGGTACATGCCTTTATGTCTGATTATGCACTGAGGGAATGATTTACAGAGCACTCGACAGTGGCTAACTCTGCTCCTATGGAAGTCTGTGTGTCTAGGTTGCTTATAGTTTAAAATAAAGATCATTTTATTGTCTCTTCTTAGAAATCCAAACAAATAAAAATCAAATCAGTATTAGTGCTCTGCTGAACGATGTGAACTTTCAGTGTCAATAGAGCTACAAGGAACGCTTGAAAAAGGCTCTGGGAAAATAATGTAACACTTTATCTGTGACATCAAGGACAGGCTGCTCTTCCTGGTGATAAGAATACATGGATTGGCCCTCAGGGAAAAGGAGAAAGATGAGCCAGTGACATGAAGCCCATGCCCCTCTATTTGTTGGTCAATTTCAGGGCAAAGCAGTTGTGTTTAGGTTCAGTGACAAAAATTTCAGTAGTGTTAACTGTCCTATTCGAAACACAGACATTTCAGGACATTATGAATCATTATGTGTAAATCAATGGATGTTCTCCGGGGTCTATGAAAACTAGAGTGCTGGAGAAACCTGTAAAAAAATGCTATCATGCCATTTTCCTTCAAACTTTTAGAGTTGCCTCAATTTATTATTATGTTTTAAAAATGACTTTGGTGTTCTCTTAAATTTCAGCCATTTATCATTTTGCATTTTAAAAGAAGTTTTTCTTTCCTCTGTAAATATGCTAAAAATTCCTGCTGATAATGGACACAAGATGTATTTGTCCTATGTGAAATTGTGCCATGTGAAGGTAGGGGTGGATCACATTCACAAGTTCTCTTGAAAAATCAGATTTTGTAACAAAATAACATTTCTGTCTGGAGGATGGGGTAGCAGATATGGCTTCCCTGAGCACTCTGAGCTGTGTTCCATGAAAAACTTAAGTATTATCTAAGGTAAGTGTGACAGGATATACCCCCTGTTTGATACCCAGGACAAGGTTCTGGACTTGGACACTGTGATGGGCTATAATGTTTAAGAAGCAGGAAACACAAGGAGCTGTAGCCCATTAGCTTTACAGAAAACCAGCCAGCAGGAGCTGACTATTAATAGTGACCGGAGAGCCAGAAAGCTTCCATGAGAAGTACCAGTTTCTTGCAGAATGGATCCTTCACAGCCAGAGGTGAAAGTAACTTAAAGGACTTACCAGTATTCCAGAGTCCTTAGGAGGGAGCGGGGTTTCAACTGGCCTCTACTGGAAGAGGCGGGGACTTTAAATCTCGGGGCGTTTTAAATCAGGATTTAAAGGGTCCGGGGCTGGGGCTGTGCTAGCCGCAGCAGAGTCCCGGGCCCTTTAAATCACCATTGAAGGGGGCTCTTGGCAGTCTCCGCTAACCCAGGGCCCCAGGCTCTGGCAGAGCTGTAAAGGGTGCAGGGCTCCGCTGCAGTCGCGGCAGCCGGGAGCCCCAGGCCCTTTAAATTGCCACCCGAACACCACTACTGGACCCCCAGGTAGCAGCCTCGGGGCTGTGGCAGTGATTTAGAGGGCCCAGAGCTCCGGCAGCCCCTACTGCCCTGGCCCTTTAAATTGTCCTTGTCGCCCTGCTGCCGGAGCCCTGGGGGGGTGGGGCAGCAGTGGGGCTCCGGCAGCTATTTTAAGGGCCGGGGCGGTAGGGGCTGCCGGAGCTCTGGGCCCTCTAAATCGCTGTCGGAGCCCCGCTGCCACCTCTCCAGGGCTCCGGGGAAGATTTAAAGGGCCCGGGGGCAGTAGCTGCGGCGGGAGCCCCAGGCCCTTTAAATCGCCACTCGAGCCCCACTGCCACTTCCCTGGGGCTCCGGCAGCAGAGCTCTGGTGGCAAATTTAAAGGTCCTGGGGCTCTGGCAGCTGCTGGGAGCCCTAGGCCCTTTAAATTGCCACCAAGTGAAGCCAATCCGCTCTGGTACAGTGCACCGGCTCTTGCCAGTACGCCCTAGCAGGGTGTACCGGCTTACTTTCACCTCTCTTCACAGCAAATGTGAGTTTGTCTGTTTAAATCTGAGACAAAGGAATTTATAACATCTGTTTGCCTTGATCTTGGGAAAAGGGCACTTTAAAGGGGCAAGGGCACAGAGTAATATCTACACCAATGTATTTTCCCTTCATTCTCTACTTAGGATGGTTTTGTGGCTCCGGGAGTTGGGTTCTAGGTTTGTCTTGGTTCGCTAATTATTTGCTCACATTTCAAAATAAATACATAAAAAGGCATCTAATGGGGTACTTGGGGAGAGTCCTCTTGACCAGGGCCTGCTCCAGGCCACAGCGTGCCAAGCGCGTGCTTGGGGCGGCATGCTGCGGGGGGTGCTCTGCCGGTTGCCGGGAGGGCGGCAGGCGGCTCTGGTGGACCTGCCACAGGCGTCCCTACGGAGGGTCTGCTGGTCCCGCGGCTCCGGGTGGAGCATCCGCAGGCACGCCTGCGGCAGGTCCACCAGAGCTGCGGGCCCGGCTAGCGGCAGAGCGCGCCCCCGTGGTGTGCCGCCGTGCTTGGGGCGGCGAAATTGCTAGAGCCGGCCCTGCTCTTGACTTAAGTGAGGCTTTGTATGATTGCAGGGAGTCAGTTCTAGTGGATTGAATTCAGGATCAAGGTCTCACACTGAATTTTTGGGTGTGAGGTTGTGGAGGAGCTAATGCTACATTCTGCTTCAGGTAAGTGCTTGCTGACCTATTTCCTTTGGAGGTCTTGATTCATTTTTGCTGGAGATCACAAGAGAAATTAACATAGTGGTTTAAAACTAGTCCCCATCTGGTATTTAAGAACACTAAAGAAAACCTAGAGAGCTTTTTTCCTTTGGAAAAAGGAGGTAGGTCAGATTGAGGTGGCATTGGTGAGAACCATATGGGGAACTTGCAGAGTACCTGTTGGCAGTAACTAAGCATTTGGTTGACTTTCTGTTCTATGAGGAACTGAATCCACTCAAACATTTTAGAAAAGATAGAGCTGCAATCTAGAATTAAACAGTTTAGGTTTCCAAAAGTGTGAAAACATGACATAAGTGAGAGATGATCTTTATGAAAACAGTGTCCTATTATTATAGCTCTCATGTACTTTATCAACAGAATGTTTATTTCCGCCTTATGCAATAGGACAGAGTAACATTTTCTCTAGGTAATTAAGCTGTTCTTTGGAGATATTTTAAAAACTGGTAATTCCTCTTTGCCTGGTTGTTATCACTGCAATGCCTTAAGTAATAGGAAGGGGTGAGAAAATTATTTTAAGATAGAGGCATAATTGTGACTAAATCCACCTGCTGAGAGTGCTAATTAAGTGAACTGGCTAGTACCTTTTCCAAGAAAGTAACCTTGTCATCACCTCCACAGCTGCACCAGCTGGTTGGCTCAGTCCCAGCATTTTCACATCTGTCCAGATGGTATGAAGGTGATACACATAACCACATAACATATGGAAATTATTTATGAGAACTTCCATGAAATGAATTTCATAAAACATTCCTAAGATGCCTTTAAGGGTTTTATTTAAACCGTCTGCATGGTAAACTTGCAAAGTATAAACAAAATAGCAGCCACATTTGGCCTTCTAAGAATTCTAAGCTCATGTTTTCTTCTGCAGCATCTTCCCCATCTCTTGCTGTCTGATGAACTGCTTTATCTGTCGTAAATACTGAAGCATTGGTTTCTACGTTCTAATGGTTGAACTCTCATGCCTCTATAAGAAATCATGACATGCCAGAATTTTTCAAGCATTGCTACTTAGCAGCTTTACAGACTCTGCCTGCTTAATGACTGTGGTCTGGGAATTTAATAGCAAATCTTCTAACCATCTGAGCTTGAATAATGGCAATACCAATCTCTAGAGTATGTAATGTATAGCACCTTTGCGTTCAAAACATTTTATAAACATAATGGTTGCAAATTGATTTTTGCTTTTTTTATGGATTTTTGTTTTCTTTATTTATCCCACAAATAAAGCAAAAATCAGTTTGCAACCACTATGTCCAGTTTTAAATTTCTGTATGTAGCAAAATGAAATGGCAGTTCCTACCTGCAGTAGCCATGTAGAAACACAAATATGAATGTAATGAACAAGCAAGGCCAAATTCTCTCATGCTAAAATCAACAGACACTCAAATAAACAGAGCTATAGTGTGTATCTATCTAAAAAACATACATCATCCACTATTGAACTGTATCTGCCATTCCAGCAATACTACACAGGTCAAGAAGTGAAGATAAAACGGAAGTTGTAAGGAGGAAGTAGAGAGAGACTGAACATAATTAGCCAAACGGAACACTAGCTTAAAAAGTCCTTTAGAATACTAAGGGCCAGGTGTTCAAAGGAATCCCAACCTGGTCTTCATTTGTGTGCACTTCAGCTTTGCATGCACAGTCACTGGCTTGTGCATCTATTTGTGCCTTTTCATTTATCTACACAAATGAAAAAGTACAGACAAAACACACTGAGACCCAATCTGTATGCACAATAGGCCTCGTGTTAATCTTTTCATTTGTATGCACAAGGGATAGTGTGAAGAAATGTGCTTGTGTAAGTTGTGGTCACAACGTTGTTTGTGGTCACATAAAAGGCACAATTTTAAAGATCACTGTGGACTCAGGAACTCAATTTTAGATTTCATCTTAAAGCCAGCACCATCAACAGCACAGTATCTCAACACCATGTGGGGACACTTGTTCAGTACACTAGTACCTACCAAAATCAGCAATGTGATTTCTTGTAGATACCTAAGCTTTCCTCGGAGGTGTATAATCAGGGGTGAAAGTAACTTAGAGGACTTACTGGTACTCCGAAGTCTTTAGGAGGGGGTGGGGCCTCAACCGGAAGAGGCTTGGCCTTTAAATTCCCAGTGCTTTAAATCAGGATTTAAAGGGCCTGGGGCGGCTGGGGCTGTGATAGCAGCAGCAGGGAGCCCCAGGCACTTTAAATCACCATCGGCAGGGACCTCAGCCTCTGATGGAACTTTAAAGGGCCCGGGGCTCTGCTGCAGTAGCGGCAGCCGGGAACCCCTGGCCCTTTAAATCACCATCAGAGTCCTGCTGCTGCTACCCCAGGGCTCCAGCAGTGATTTTTAAAGGTCCCCAGAGGGTAGCAGCAATGGGAGCCCTGAGCCCTTTAAATCACCACCCGAGCCATGCTGCTGGAGCCCAGGGGTAGCAGCAGCAGCCGGGGACTTGGGTGGTGATTTAAAGGGCCTGGGGCTCCAGCTGCTGCTACCACCCTGGGCCCTTTAAATCGTCCCTGGAGCCCTGGGGTAGCGGCAGTGGTGCCCCAGTGGCAAGTTAAAGGGCCTGGGGCGGTAGTGGTGGCTGAGCCCCTGGCCCTTTAAATCACCACCAGAGCCCCACTGCCGCTACCCCAAGGTTCCAGCAGGCTCTAAGGATGATTTAAAGGGCCCGGGTAGTAGCAGATACTGGAGCCCCGGACCCTTTAAATCATCCCCGGAGCCCTGCTGCCTGATCCCTGGGGAGGCGGCGGCAAGTCTCCGGCGGCTATTTTAAGGGCTGGGGCTATAGCAGCTGCCGCAGTCCCGGATCCTTTAAATAGCTGCTGGAGCCCTGCCGCCCCTACCCCACGGCTCCGGGGACAATTTAAAGGGCCTGGGGCAGTAGCTGCCGCAGCCCCAGGTCCTTTAAATCACAACCCAAGCCCCACCATTGCTTTCCCAGGGCTCCGGCCCCAGAGCTCTGGCAGCAATTTAAAGGGCCCAGGGCTCCAACCGCTGCTGGGAGCCCCAGGCCCTTTAAATTGCTGCCAGAGGAAGCTGATCTGCCCCGGTACAGCGCACCGGCTCTTGCCAATATGCCATACTGGGGCGTACTGGCTTACTGTCACCTCCATGTATAATCCACATACCTACTCAGCCTGATCTTGTTTTTTTTCTTTTCTTGTGATTTTGTGAAATCCTGAGGAGGCCTGCTTCAGGCAGCATTGTAACGTCAGTTAATGTAATAAGATTTGCTGATGCTTGTGTACTATCCATTCCCACTGAGACAATTGAAATCATGATGAAAGCCCTAGTAATTGCTAATAAGAATGTTTTAATTTAAATGACATATAATATTAAGCACTTTAGTATGTCTCATTGGAAACATAATAGTTGTGTCCCTCCCTTTTTTCTTCTGATTTCTGTCTTTCCTAGTGTGTATCCCAAAGCTTTGCATCAAAGTGAAACTACTTGTTCCTCTTGTGAAAGTGAGCCTTCTGATGCACATCTGATAAAGTCATCAAAATCCCTGTTATTATGTGCTATGATAGCCTGGAGGAATATTTTATTAGAGTATTTCCCTAGTCGCACTGACAAGCTAAGAGATATTATCTGCCTCAGGAGGCTAACTGGAGGTCTTGAGGGATAAAAATGGTCTATTGTTATTACGTACATAATCTTGTGATTGAAAATATCACTAGGGATTTGGGAAGCTCCATGGATATATGAAGTGAGGCAGCAGTAAATGCAAATTACTTTGGTTTACCGATACTAATATAATTGCTGTATCTAGCTAAACCTAAACTTCAAAATAAACAGGGTATATTCTAAACACAGTGTGATTCCATTCTTACTTACAATGGACATTCCTTTGTTTGCACTTCAGAAAAGAAGTTAAGTCTCAATAATAAGGTGTCTATTTAGACGATAATACAGAAAGTTCTGTACTGATGGGCTGTGGAAAGATCACAAACTTTCCTTTCCATCTTGAGCAAAATGCAGCATGGCCTTAGAGAAGCAGTTACTCATATTCAAGTACTGTAGCAGAAGCCTTCTCTAGTTCACTGAATCCAACAGCACCCGATGAAGCTGCAGTTCATGTTATCCAACATGTTTACTGTTTCACTGGCCTTGACATATCCTGTAAGAACACTGACCTGCCTGAAATATCCTGCATCAAGTTAGCCAAATATCAAACCTGCAAACCCAGCTCCATGTGAAAAAAGAGGAGTTGCTGTTTCATTGTGTTAAACTTTAGATTCCCTGTTAGATTTTTAAATGTATATTAATTTTTCCTTCTAAAAAAGAAAAGAAAATCATTAAATTTTGTAGGGCCACTGTGGATGATTACTGGTGAAATATACCTGAATAAGAATCTGTTAAAAAGCATTATTAAAACAGTGGACTGATTCTGCACTCCTCAAATTTTATAGCAATGTAACTAGCATAAATCTGGGGTAACAAGCCCCAGACATTCATATGACACGTTGAACAATGTGTTGCTTTAAGGAAGTGTCACTTGTCTCATAGGTGGTAACACAGTTGTTATGGTAACTGTTCCCCCCCTCCCCCTTTCTATTCAATAGAGCAAACCGGTGCACCAAAAATACAACTTATATCAAACCTGCCCCATGGCTGTGACTGTACGGAGACTGAGATTAGAAACTTTTTTTTCATTTCACTTTTGACTCTGAAAATTGAGATTGTGACAAGATGTATTAATGCAAACTGTGACAAAATAATGGGAAAATATTTTTTTACTCTATGCAGTATATAATTGACTCTCATCTCTCTCATGCATATATTTAAGTGCCGTATTGAGAGCCTTGAAAACAGAAATCTTTTCCACATAACATAGTCAGCATGGGTAATGGCAGTGTAAGCTTCTCTTATGCTATCATCAGTTCTAGGGGAAATATATTTGACATATTTCACTCTCCCTAATATCCAGTTTTTATGGCCTTTCTGTTGAAGTTAACATCAAATGTACAAATGATAGTGATGTTTTTGTGACATGGATTAAGACCTAGTTTGAGACCATCAATTACTTTCCCAAATTTTAGTTCTCGGAACAGGCAATATAGTTCATTAGCCCTTTCTGTTACTCCCTTATGTCAGACTTGATAAGAAACCTGCCATACAAGTGAAAGTCCCTATCTCTAAATAAGATATTTATCTGGCCTCCATTACCATAGTAATTGAGCATCTCACAATCTTTAATAGATTTACATTTACATCCCTGTAGTAGGAAAGTATTATCCCCATTTCAAAGATAAGGCACAGGGCAGAGTGACTTGCCCCAGATCACAGAGGGAGTTTTTACTAGCACAGGAAATTGAACTCAGAGCTTGTAAGCCCCAGGCTAGCATCCTAACTCCTAGGCCATCCTTCCTGCATAAAACCTCAGAGTCATCCAGGCTGCCTCCATTTCTTTAGTTTATTAGAGCAAAGCTTATAGACATAGCAGCTATTTACAATGCTGTTTTCTTTTTAAAAAATGATAGTTTACATAAAGCAATCTACAGTGGACTAAAGAGCCACCGGCTGCAATGTCAAGAAATGTCTGTGGCTTCGTGTTCATGGTAAGAATAATAGAACGTAGAAACCAACATCAAACACAAATCAAATGAAAGCTCAGTTAAATGAATGAGCCTTGCACTTTACCCTGAAACTCTCTGGACTCTCACTCAGCAAAATCACTAAGTGGAGCAAATTCCAAAGGCAAAAGCCATAAAGTGAAAGTACTGTGACTGGTTCTGCAGTGTTCAAGCATGTGGATACCAACAGCAAAAGCCTCCCAGCCCACCACAGATTCATAGATTTAAAGATCAGAAGAGACCACTTTGATCATCTAATGTGATCTCCTGTATAACACAGGCCATAGAACCTCCCCACAATAATTCCTAGAGCATAGCTTTTAGAAAAGCAGCCAATCTTAATTGCACAACTATAGGGTGATGGACAGCTTCTCAAATAACTGGGTTTTCACACACATCATCATTAATACTTTGAATTGTAGCAAGAAGCTAAGGCGGAGACTTCAGTAGAAGATGGGAGGCTGCATCCTGCACTAGTAGAAACTTCTAGATGGACTTCAAGGGCAGTGCTTTTGTAGGATACATTACAGTAGTCTTGCTGAAGGTAACAAAGGTGGATGACTTTTTCAAAGTCAGCGTTAGAGAGGAATTGTTATGGTTTCCTGCCCACCCATGAATGATGTAAGGTGCCTGATGTGCAGAGCCCAGACTGGGACAGATACCATCAAAAAAAAAATGGAGAAGGAGAAGGACACAGAGGAATTGATTGAGAAGGGGGTAGGAGAGTAAGCAGTCAGGAAGCGAAGCCTGTAGTGAGAGATTAAAAGATGGAGTTCCTGAGAGGAAATTAGAAAAAAGTACAAATGATACAAGTAGAGGGACAAGGTTGGTAGATGGAGAACAATGTGAGGAAGAAGAGCAGGGAATAAGGCATACAAAGGCAGTCAGGATCCAGAGAGGAGTGGATGTGACATGGTGAGTATCTAGATACAGCAACAGGGACAGACAATGTGCAGAAAGCTAACACTTCTTGTGCAAAACCATTAAAGAAGTCTATGATGAACTGCCACATTTGAATTCCCACAAGAGGATAATTTCCCTGGAAACAGTCTTATCACTACATCAGCCTCCCATACAAAGGAATCAGCAGCATGTGATTGAAATAGCGATAACAATTGCTAACTTTTTAGAATTGCATCATCAGTGTAACTTTTTAAAGACTAATTTATCATCCTTCTGAGAATTTATTTTTATTAACCTCATATGTGCTTTAGCATGAACTACTTTCCTAATCTTGGTACTGGCCGCCTGGGTTCATTCTATTGCCATCAGTAAAATTACATAGTATAGCAAAGGAAAATCCATTTGGCTTATCTCCTGTAATATATTGCATGTGCATGGTTATAATAATAGGAAATATACCAATTTCCTAGAACTGGAAGGGACCTTGAAAGGTCATCAAGTCCAGCCCCCTACCTTCACTAGCAGAACCAAGTACTGATTTTTGCCCCAGATCCCTAAATGGCCCCCTCAAGGATTGAGCTCACAACCCTGGGTTTAGCAGGCCAATGCTCAAACCACTGAGCTATCCCTCCCTCCTTGTTTACAATGGGAATATAGTCTTTTAAAAAAATTATCTTTGCACAAAATATATATTTAAAATAATAATACTGAGTGCCTTTAAGGTAAGACCCACTATGCTGGACAACTTTTTAGTTGGGCTATTTATATGCCTAACCATTCTAAGAATGTCCTTGATCAAACACCTGCCACCAATTTGTACCAAAGGAAGGAGGACCTTCCAAAAATGTATGTGCAGCTCTGTCCCTGAGTCTTAACTTTACAAAATTATGAAGGTTAGGCCTAGCAATTGCCCAATATTAGTGCCATTTAAATCAATATTTGGGCGAGGCATTGGAGGGTCCCCAGGAAGCTCCTAGCCCCAAACCAAGAATAAGCACTGTCTGAAAAAGCTCCTAGGTTTCTCTCCTGCTAACAGTGAGAAGCATCTGAATGGCTGTTATTGCGGGGCACAGGATTAAGCACCCCTCATCCCTCAAATCCTGATGCATTTCTAGCACCAGCAATTCTCCTTCCTACCAGAGATGCTTGGGAACAAGGACAGGAGCAGCTAGCCACAGAGACACGCAAAAGTGGGAGGGAATTTACTCACCAAACATCTGTCTGTCTGCAACAGGGTGGCTGGGCACTCAAACACCACCCAATATTTCAGCTTCCAGGATGGGGGAAGTTGGGGGCAGCTGTGGTCAAAAGGCTACGGATGCTCTTATATTCATCGTTTTTTTGTTTGTTCTTTTTTAAGACACTCTTTGATGCAAAATATCATGGGGTGCATGTCTGTTCTGCTCCCAGCTTGCTATAGCAGGACTGGATAGGAGTGCTTACTCAGATCTACAAACAGTTTCTTCAGCCCTACAATGCAGCACTAAGCTGCTTCTTGCTGCCAGGAGCAATAGCAAAGGCTTGCCCTGGGGCAAAACTTAAGCAAAAAAATAATGGCCAGCTTGGGCAATCGCTGATCCTGGCTCTCACTTTTATTCAAATTGTGGGTCAAGAGAAAATGGAAAGGACCATCTTATCTCCCTTTAAATATCAACTTTATTGGAATTCAGTTCCCAGAGGTGCCAACCCTCCAGGATTGTCCTGGAGTCTCCAGGAATTAAAGAGTAATCTTTAATGAAAGATTATGTCATATAATGAAACCTCCAGGAATACATCCAACCAAAATTGGATGTCACTTTCAGGCATTGCAATATCAACCCTGTCACTTTCAGGCATTGCAATATCATCCCCATAATATGTGCGGGAATTGTACAGCATGACAAGTCAACAGTGTAGCAGTTTCATTCGTAGGTTTCAGTAGATTTCTTCTTTGTATCATGATTATGGCTTATAATAGGATTTCCCTGTGTTTGTTGCCACTTAAACCACATGGACAGAATGGGCTGCGAACATAGATATTGCACAGGAGTCCGGGACTCCACCTCCTCTGTGCAGCTCAGACTGAGGGTTTGCCTTAGGCCTGAATAAGCACAGGGTGTGGATCATACTTTGGAGTCGGGATGGGATGGGATGGGATGGGGGTGGAGGGTAATAGGAGCCTATCTAAGAAAAAGACCCAAAAATTGGGACTGTCCCTATAAAATTGGGCCAGCTTGTCACCCTAGCCTAATCAGTAGCTTAACACCCCTGCATAGCTGCATAGAACATGGAGGGAGGAGCACAGGTTACACCAAGGAAGCAACTGAAAGTCAGTCTGCAAGAATGTGGCTAGAAATGCTACATGTGGTATCTCTGTAAATACTTTTCTTAATAAAGAACCAGTTTAGTCTGATTTAGTTCAATTCAATGATGGATCAACTTAAGCCAAATTGATTTAAGCCAGGTATAAATTAAGTCAGTTCTTAGAGAATGGAGCTAAATCAATAGAAGCCAGGTTTAAACTGATTTGGGAGTATCTATAAATGGATCTTTCAGCAAAAATCTTCAAATTCCTCATTTTGTCACCTTCTGCTGTCAGTTCACGAATTCTGCTTAACTTTCACATTATATTATTGTAATCGTTATTTAAGCATTGAGTATGCACTCATCAACACTTGTTAAATTTCCCTGTGTATTAACAGGGGAAAGGAGAACAACTTTTTCTTCCTTGTGTGTTTGATAGTAAAATAGATGGCTAGGAAGCAGGAATGTTTTCCTCTGAAGCCAGGAAAGAGAGGAGCATGAAGCTGTGAACCCCCGTATGAGACATACAATCAAGCCAATTGGGTGTCAACACCTTCATTCCCACATATGACACCAAAAAGAGAGAAGCAAATTACTGAGGGGGAAAGAAAACCAAAATCAGAACCCATCAGATAAGGTAAAGAGTATCTAGATGTACACTGTGATGAGGGCCCTACATGTCCAGGTGGGTCCCCCCCGGTTGGCCTGTATGAGGTTGGTACACCCTGTCACCCAGTTGTTGAGACTCCCTGTTAAACTGGTGATTGCAGCCAAGTGGGTTCCATTCCCCTGACTGGGTCACATAAACAAACAGTTCATAGCCCCAGGGCAGGCAAAACAAACAAACAGCGAACAGCCCTGCAGCCTCCTGGCTGGGGCAGGCAGTAACCCTTGGGGAATCAGTCCCGTGGGCAGGACAAAGCGGAAATCAGGCTGCAGCCCCTGGGCAGGGAAAAAACAAACAAGCTAGAACAGCCTCCTAGCTGGGGAAAACAGTAGCACTTAGGCTGTGGTAGGGGAGCCTGGCCCCACCCTCTCCACCCATCCTGTGAAGCCAGAGAACTTCCCATCAGGGTCACAGGTGTCCGCTTCTACTACCTCCCCTGCATCACGTCCTACCACTAAGCGCATCCTGGGCATCTCAGCTGGCAGAGGCTTGGCTTTCCCGTCAGTCTCTGCAGTCAACGTGTTGTCCACAGTGTAGTCTGGACCTATTAGCTATACTGCCTGGAGTGTCACAGGTACTTCTGCAGGAACCTGCAGTACTCGTCCTGCTCTGTCCGCCAACTGCCCCCCGCTGAGCTGGGCTCCTCCTTTTATCTGGCTCTTCCACCTGGAGCACGCGCAGCAGGGGAAGGGGGGCATAGCCTCCTGAGCCCACAGTGACTGGTTAGCCCCCATTGGCCCCGTGCAGGGTTGGTACACCCTGTCACATGCATGTTCTTTGTACAGACTCTGACAAGAATTATAGAAATTTCAAAAAATTGTCTTAAATCTAAATGCATAATGACCAAAAATATTGTCCCAACCTCTACTAAAACCAACTAACACTTTGTCCGTCAACTCTTTACTGTTTTCTCAGAATCAGCATATACACTTCTGCCTCCAGTGCATACACTGCCTCAGATTTGTTTGTTTTTTCCATTGGGTAAAAACTGTTGCACATATTTAGTAGGTAATGGCAAGTCTGAAAATACCATGTCAAAATAGTATCCCATGTTTGGCAATACAGATGTTACATCTTCAGCAGTGACTTTAACTTCTTCCTGAAGCTGGAAGGATTGATATTTATAATGCCACCAATCAGAGTTGGGTAGGAAATGGTTTGCCTGTCACACATGCAAAAAATGGAGATTTGAGAAATGTTTGCTGTCCCAAACTGGAACAAAAAGTTGAAATTTCAAACATGTTTATAAACATTTCAGATCAGGTTAATCAAAACATTGTAGTTCAATAAACATTTTGTTTCAGTTTCATTCACTTTTTAAATTTTTAATGAGTGGACTGTAATTAGTTAAATGAAAAGTTGTTTTGAAAGAAAACCAAAAATGTCAAAAATGGGATGTTTTGCCAAATTCTAAACTTTTTTAAAAAAATTGAGTTGAAAAATTAATCAGAACTGACCTTTTTCCACAAAAACTTTCATTTTCAACAAATAGACATATGTGACCAAAAAAACCAAACCAAAACCACCACACTTTTTTGAAAATTTCCCAACCAGCTCTATCTCTAAAACCTGATACAATTTCAGAAAATACTCTGCAAAGAGAAATTGTTGGGGATGGGTCTTTCAGGTCTCTATTTTATGATTCATGTGTTGTTTTTTTTTTTTTGGACTGTGAAGATCGGCTGGGCAGTGTCTCCTCTTTTAATCCATAATCCACATTAACTGATAACTGGAGATTTATCATCCTAATGGCTTCATAATTGCTTGGCTTTCCCAGCCTGGATGCCTGAAACACATCTTCCTCTTAGTTTCTGAAAACAGCTATTTCATATTTCAAAGAATATAGCCCCAATTCTGCTCCAGCCATGACTTCTCTTATCTCTGCCTTATCTCTGCAAGCTGAACATTCCTCTCAATATCCACACAATACTGTGTGGTACAAAAGACTCCTAAAAAAATGACACTTTCCCCCATCAACTCTGTGTCTCCTCCATTGCCTTCTTTCCACCTCTCCCAGTCACTTTCTGTGTCCCCTATGCTTCTTCAAGCAATCACTCAATTGGCCACTAATTTTCTCCTTTCCCTGCTTCTCTTCTCAGGGGTTGAAGGATGGGAGCAAGTGGGCAAACTAGATAGGTGCAGCAATACAAGGTGGAAAGACAACCCTGGAAGCCATGCTTAAAATGGAGGGGAGAATTTCACAAGGGGCTGCAGACCCCAGCAAAATAAGGAAATAAAGACTCAGCATGACACACTTTAAGCACTGTTTTACCAAAGTTGCTGCTCTCAAGTTATGATAGTGCTCCCCCACCCCCCACGCACACTTTATTCAGAGTTCTTATAGCACTGCCCAAAAGAGCAGGAAGCAGCAGAGAGGAGATTAACTGATTGGAAGACCAGACTGGAGCAAAGTAGTTAAAACACTTGGAGAGAAAGAGAAGTGGACCTCAAGCCAGAGGTGGATAGTTGGAGAAGCCTGGTTGACTCATCAAGGACAGCTAGTTTCTGGAGGTGGTGGGGGAGGTGACAAGAATATAGTTGTGCCCATTGGGGGTGGGGGAAGGGAGAAGAGCAGATAAAGCTTAAACAATAAAATCTGCTTCTCAAGGACTACAGAAACTGAGTGGAAGAAATATTTTCCCCATTACTATAAATAATATCCTAATCACTACTAAAAGATCTGGGATACAGTCTTGGCGCTATTGAGGTCAATGGCAAAACTCACACTGACTTTACTGGGGCCAGGATTCCACCCCTGGAATCAACATATTGTTATCAGCAGGGGAAAGAAGGTTCTGTGTTTAATTTCTGATGAGACTGAGTGGTTTCCAGGGATGCTGCAGTAGGGACTGAGGCTGGGGTAACAGGAAAGGCCACTCTATAATCATTTTATTGCAATAATTACCATCCGAGCTGACAACTTGTATGCCAAGTTTCAGCCCAAGTGATTCTGAACAGCTGAGTTATTAAACCCTGGATAACAGAGTTCATAATGCAAATGCCAACAGATACTTAAAGAGAGTAGATTGGTACTAGCGGGTGCCAGAGTGGTGGTAAATCACAAAGGGACTGAGAATGACTCTGCATTTTGCAGTTTGCATTGCAGAAAACAAAGGGAAATAATACAAAGCTAAAAAATAGTAACTGATTAATTTGATTGAAAAAAATGTCCTTTTAAAGGAATATCTGGTGACATACTGCCAGGCTGATATGAAAATTCCTCCAGTGTTTATCATATTGGCAGAGAACAAGGCAAGCAATGATGCAAGGCTTAATTGACCTAAAAACATATATGAGAAAATGAACCAAGGAAAGTCTGGATTAAGGTCAAGATTGTTTTACTCTATAGAAACAAGGAGAATAAGTATAAAGTGGACACACTGGCAATTCACTGTGACATAAAAATATGCTTGTTCCAGCATATTGCTACAGTAGTGATAGAGCAAACAAAATGGAGGATGAAATTCAGCCTTCTCTCCTCTAGTGCAATTGCCAAGGAAAAAACTAAACACTAGAGTAAACATCAGCAGCCCTTCCCGACCTGATATAACGTACAATTAACTCTCAAAAGCTGGCTATCGGCTTTGTGAGAAGCCCAGTGAAGAATCTGTGAGTTGAGCATGGCTGTGAAGGTACTTAAAATACATTTCAGGTGAATCTGCTTGGAGTCTCTCTTGCTGTTATCTGAGTGAGGTGTCTGTGCTTACAAGATCAGACAGCAGCAGTGCAGCATAATCTAGTCTATCTGGGCCAAATTTTGTTCTCAGTAACATTGTAGGCAACCACACTGACGTGACAGAAATTGTACCATGGTATCTTGTCATTAACCTAGGCCCTGATCCTGCAGACACTTATGCTCAGCTTTACTAATGTGAGTAGTCTCGTTGGGGCTGCATTCACAGGATTCAGAGATTCGAAAGCCAGAAAGGACCATTGAGATTATCTATTCAGAAATCCTGGATAACACAGACCATGAAACTTCCCCAGAATAATTCCTGGAGCACATCTTTTAGGGAAAAAAATCCAAAATTGCCCATGATGGTGAATCCACCATGGTAAGGGTCTGGGCCCTACACTATAAACTCTTTAGGGCAGGGACTGCCTCTTTAATACATTCATGCACAGCACCAAATACAGTGGGGGCCTGTCCCTTGAACAGGGCTCCTAGAGCCTAGTGTATATAAATAATAATTTGGCCCCTTCTGTCAAGCGTTTCCCCATTGTAAAATAGAACATTTACTAATGTATTATTCCTCTGTTACTATGCTTCTGCTGATGTGTAACTGGAAAGGGTTCTAGGACAGCAGACTAGATAGAGGGTTGCAGGGTGTCCTGAGACTTTGATTTGGCTGATAACATTCACCACAATCATCTCCAAAAAAGACCTGAGAATGTTTTGGGAGTTCCAATTTGAATTACATAGACATTCCCCACTGACCACCACCACCACCCACTTATATGACTATGCTCTATGAAGCGCCAGGAGAGACTGGCACGTTCTCATTTAATGCTGATGAATGCTAGTCTGTTCCCATACTAAGTATAATCCTGATGCAAGAAACCCCCAACAACCTGATTCTTTCTTTAAGTAAAAACATCACTGAAATTAAACAAATTATTCCAATAAAATCTACAGTTAGTGTTAATCAACCTAACTTTATTGATTTCAACAGAGCTTTGGAGATTTTTACCACCTGAGCCTCTGGGGTGACCTCTTGGCCCTATTGAAGTCAATGGGATTTTTGCCATTGACTTCACTGGGGCCAGGTTCCATAATACTTTATGTGATGGGTAAAAACTTTTTCTTTAAAACATAGCGGCTCTCGTGTCCCTTAAAACAACCAAGATAACTGTGGGCATTCTCTGTGGAGTCCCACTACACTGCACCAGCCCAAGTGACTTAAAGACAGGTCAGAAAAACAGCACCTTTACTATCTGCATAAGAATGAAGCTGATTGAGAATCAAGGGTGCAGTGAGTGACAGATATTACAAGTCTATGCAGTAAATTTGGGGACCATTTTGTTACATTTTTGAATAGTTCATATATGATTGTGTTCTACTCCATGGAGGTGGGTTACTGCAGCTCCTTCAAGAACTAAAAACAGTGTAGGGGTGAGTAATCCTGAGACTGTAAATTACTCCAGAGAAGTTCCACCCCTGCAGTGGTTTGCATATGCTCGTTCAGGCTGAGTTTTCCAGAGACTAGGAAACAAAGAAAGGGTTTTTGGTACAAAAGGATGAGCTTGAATTGACTTTCTGATCTTCCAATCTAAGTCTAATTGACTTCTTTCTGATCCAGCAACAGACAAGGTGGAATCCCCTTGTCCAAGGTAGAGCCCCCCAACTCTTGAGGGTTGATTGGAAGGACTTTGATCTATTAGGACCCCATAACACTGATGAATGACCTCTGGTAAGCTTTTAGCTTGTGTAAAGGAATTTTTATTGTTTTCTCTGTAATGCTTTTTACTTATGCATAAAGGTGCTTGCTTAGAAAAAGAGCTGTGTGATAACTTATAACTGCTGGTAATACACTGGTCATAGCCCTCAGGCATTGGCCTTGCGCAGACTGACTTTTACGGATATCACAATGAAAGGCAGGAAGCTGTCAGCCTTAAAAGCCTGGTCCAGAGGGAGAGAGACGCAGGTTTCCACCCAAGAAAGGTGATGGCTGGGAGCCAGAAACCTTGAGTGGTTGCCTTGAGAGACTATGGAGGGGGAATATAGGTGTGTGTTTTTAATAAAACTAATCACCTTAACATCTGGAGAAAATAATTTTAACAGATGCCTATTTATGGAGACAGCTAGGGATGAATGTGTGCATTTTTTTCCGTTCAACTTCTTTCTATAGTTAGATCTACATGACATTTTCTATTCATGTACAGATAAATCTTGATACTATATGCAGAAGAAAAGAAGCTCTGGCAGAACCCTATAGCTTCATGTTCAACTTTTAATTACTTTTTACTTGTAATTCACAGTGTGCTTCTGTTGCTCTCAAGAAACAATAGGGAAGCCCTCCAGTGGCTATTTCTACTTTTGTAAATTCCCATGGATTGTACTGAAAGACTGTGAATCCTGATGGATAAAGTGTCTGGTACATATTTCAAAGGCTATTCATTCAAATTCTGTTGAGGTGCTACCTTTACTGCAATGCCCATTGCCTTTTTCCATTTATCTAGTTATAGCTTCATTTATTCTTGACACTTTTCTAAAGCAAATGACAAGGGAAAAAACTCATCTAAACTATTTCGCAAGTAAATAAAGTCAAGGTACTCTAGAAGGGCAATTCAGCCATATAAACATCTACTGAATCTTTCATAATTTTGTTAAAGGAGAGACATCTGTGTGTGTGCCTACATATAATACTCAGCACAATAACATTTAAACACCTTCTAAATAAAAACTATGGAATTAACAAGACACTTGATCACTTGCTGCTTGTTGCAGGCTCTTACCCCACCTACATCTTTTTGGAGTCCTGGAAGATTTCAGACTAAAGATAAGAATTTGAGTAAGTTATAAGCAATTGAAAGAAGCCCTTTGGACTGGAAAAAATCCCTTTGATCTTAACTGTAGGTGTTGCTATATGCTTCATCAATAATCTTAGTCTCTCATACACACTCACTATCCATGCAAACATCTGTATGCATATCCACTCTGAGTGAGATCTCATCTGGAATAGCATGTCCAGTTTTGGTGTCTCATGATTAAGAAAGATGAATTCAAACTGGTACAGGTGCAGAGAAGGGCTACTAGGATGATCAGAGGAATGAAGAACCTACCTTATGAGAGGAGACTTTAGGAGCTTGTTTAGACTAACCAAATGAAGGCCGAGGGGAGATATGATTGTTCTCTATAAATACATTAGAGGGAGAAGCACCAGGGAGGGAGAGGAAATATTTAAATTAAGGAACAATACTGGCATAAGAACAAGTGGATATAAACTGGTCATCAGTAAGTTTAGGCTTGAAATTAGATGAATCATCAGAGGAGTGAAGTTCTGGAACAGCCTTCCAAGAGGAGTAGTGGGGAGGGGGGGAAGACCTAACTTGTTTGAAAAGACTGAGCTCGATAAGTTTATGGAAGGGATGGTATGATGAGATTGCCTGCAATGGCATATGGCCATCTGCAACTGCTATTAGTAAATATATCCAATGACTGGATATGGGACATTGGAGAGGGAGGGCTCTGAGTTACTGCAGAGAATTCTTTCCCAGGTGTCCGGCTGGTGGGTCTCATCCACATGCTCAGGGTCTAACTGATTGCCATGTTTGGGGTTGGGAAGGAATTTTCCCTTGGGTCAGAATGGCAGAGACCCTCCTCAGAAAGGGGACAGGTCACTTGCTGGTTTTAACTAGAGTGAATGATGGATTCTCTGTAACTTCAAGCCTTTACATCAAGATTTGAGGACTTCAGTAACTCAGCAGGAGTTTATGGGTTTATTACAGGAATGGATGGGTGAGGTTGTATATAGCCTGCAATATGTAGGAGGTCAGACTAGATAATCATGATGATCCCTTCTGGCCTTAAAGTGTATTAGGGCTTGTCTACAATGCAGTGGTGCTGCTGCAGCTATGACACTGTAGCGCTTAGTGAAGATGCTGCCTACTCTGATGGGAGGGCTTCTCCTTTTGGTATAGGTACCCCACCTCCCCAAGAGGCAGTAGCTACGTCAACAAGAGAAGCCGTCCTGTTGACATAGAGCTGACTACACTGGGAGTTTGGTCAGTATAACTGCGTCACTCAGGGGTATGGATTTTCCACACCCCATAGCGACGTAGTTATACTGACATAAGTTTGTAGTGTAGACCAGGGTTGAGTCTATGCTGCTCCTTTGAGAGATGGGGCTAAGGTGGTTTTACATCTGTGCTGCTTTAGGGACTGCAGAAGCCCTCAGCATGACTAAGCCCTGGTCTAGACCACACAGTTAGGTCAACGTAAGGCAGCTTACATCAACCTAACTCTGCAAGCGTCTACACTAAAATGCAGCTCCCACCAATGTAACTCGCCCACTACACTGACTTAATAACTCCACCTTCGCGAGAGGTGTAGCACTTAAGTCGATGTAATTAGGTTGACGCAGTGTCGAGTGTAGACACTGCATTGCTTACATCATCCATTGTTGCCTTTCAGAAGCTGTCCCACAATGCCCCACACTGACAGTTAAATCAGTATAAACGCATCTGGTGAGGATGTGCACTGCCGACACAAGGAATGTACTGTGAATATGCAAAAGTGATTTAATCACTGCAGTGGCTGGACGTTGATGTAACTTAGGTCGACTTAATTTTGTAGTGTAGACTTGCCCTTAGACAGCCTTGTCTAAATTACAGCAGCTTCCCTGGGCTGTCCTATGGACTGCTCCACAGCCTGGAATCTCCACAGCACTGTATGCTGTAACCTCAACCCCAGCTCACCCCTCCCACTGCCAGCCCTGAATCTGATCTCAGCATGCCCCCCTGCACCACGGGTTGAGAGGGGGCCCTTAGTGAACTGCCTTACAGCTGTATGTTGCTCTGCCTGTACATAGTGAATGGTTCTACAGCCAGAGACAAGGCTTTTAGGACCCTTTCTGCTGCTCTGGCCTCTCAGCTGGCTTAAAGGGGACAGAACTGGTGTGAAAGTCTCACCCGCTAAATCTATAGGCCTAAATTCTCAGTTACACCAAGGCCCCTTTGTGCTTTTCTAGCCACATAAAAGGCCCTTAAAATGCCAGATCAGTGTAAAGAGGTCTTAGTGTAACTGACCTGAGAACTGGCCTTTAGTATTTGCTGAGAACTCTTGCCTCCATCCAAAGCACATAAGCATGTGCTTAACTTTAAGCATGTGAGCAAACATTCTAAAGTCAATGGGACCACTGCATTGGATTTTTTCACATAGTCTCTTTTGATTAGGAGGGAAAAGTCTTCAATTAGCAATAATCGCGCCTCGGATTATGTAAAAGCTTACCCGATACAGCATTACTGCCACCAGGTTTTCAAAAGCATAAAAGATTGCAGTGTACTGTATTTCATACAAGACCATATGGACTTTAAGGTTCACTGCAGTGTCATTGTGGCTTCTGACAGGATTCTGTTAGCCTGCAAATGGCTCATTTTCTTTAGTTACCAGAGACTGGATATTTAGCCACAAAGACAACCACCTTTCTTCATGCCAGTGTAGCTCTCTCTTCCAAAATCTATTTTGAAAATTCTGCATTTCAGCTAAAAAATTCTACAGTTCACTCAGACAAAGTTTCAAAATTAAGTGCCCAAGATGTGCATGTATCTATGCAAGACCAAACAGGTACAGTAATTGTACATGCAAGATACCCAGATGAGTGTGAAGTAACCATTTCACACACATACAATTATCTCATCTGTACTTGCAATCCATTTTTTGTGTATGCAATGATCTGTGGGCCTATGTCGTGGGGCTTCTTTTTCCACCCTCTGCAGCTCCTCCTGTCCTATTCAGCACTTCCTTTAGAACCCAATTTCCCCATGGCTGTTTCTCCACATGGAAGTGAGATTCTTCTTAGTCCTCTGTGACTGCTTCCTTCCTGGAAGCTGCTTTTGCCAAAGCAGGATCTTTTCACTTCTGACCTGCACAATTTCTTCTGTCCCAAAAGAAGCTTCTCTAGGCCCCTCTTTTCTTCAAGCTGTTCCTATCCTCTTTAGGACATTCTTCATTAGCTCAACTGATGCTTCTGGAGCAGAATGATCTGAGCTATTTGACAGCTGTTCAGCATGTTTCCAGACTACATGAGTTAATTTCTAGGCTGTATCTTCTTAAAAATTAGATAGAAAAATGTGTTCTCATATTCAGACTTTGCAAAGTTGAAATCTCAATCCTAAGGGAAACAATGTTTTCTCAAATAATGGCTCATACCCTGGTTTTAATTCTATATCCCTCACCTCCTGGCAAATAGAACAAGATCTGCAGAGATAATCAGACTGTTGATGTGCTCAGACAGGTTTTGATGGTAAAAAAATGAATGTCACTTTTGAAATCACAATCAGACTAAGAAAGCTAGTATAATAGTGCCAGTTGTACCTTTGTAATCAGCTCCCTCTGCCAAATATGAATACTACTACAGACTGTCTTACAAAACACACACTGGAAAGACTAGTATGCCCCATAGAAGGTTCACAACCCCCGACAGTGCTGCCTCATGGTTAGACAGCAATTGGCAGGCCATCTCTCTGTTGAAACATAGTTCCATCTTTCAGCGCCTGCCCCCAAGAGTTTCCAGTCCTCCCCTTTAGCACAAGGATTTGGGGGATCGGTCCCTCAAACAGCCAAAGTCTTTTCCCGCTAGCCTCTCACCCAAGGTGAAGGGTTTTTTTGCTGTAATGTCCTTTTGGAGTGGGTAGGAGAGCCCAGGCCCACCTTCTCCATCAGGCTCTGGTCCAGGGCCCAGTGGTGGGCAGCTCCAATCAGTACCTTGGGGTGCTAAGCAGCTGCTCCCAGTTCCTACTTCAGCCTTCTTTAGCTTCTTGGAGTAAATCACTTCTGGCTAGTCTCTGACCTGCACACTCACTCACTGGCCTCTCATTTGGAGGTTTGCACAGGCATCAGGTCTCAGGCAGTGAGCTCCTGGGCTGTACTTTCCCCTCACAGCAGCCATCTGCTTCCTTCCCACTGCTTCCGTCTGAGTTGTTCTGCTCTCTTTTTTAAAGCCCTGCCTCCAGCTTGGGCAGGCTTTGCAGGTGTGTCTGGGCCTAGAGCTGTACCTTCACCCCTTGCTCTCCAGTATGGGGTTTGTATGCCCCCAGCAGAGCCCTGAATTTGGACCTCCTCACAGGTGGATGGAACTCATCCCTACAACTCTATTGATTTCAATGGCATTGCACTCACATTCAGTGGGGTTGAATGAGGCCCATACTGTAAAATTGTAATTTATAATAAAACAAAATATTTAAGTTTCAAAGACCCAGACCAGCAGTCAGCAGTGGAGAAGAGGAGAATGCCATGTGACAGGAATGTTCTGTGACTCTGTGCTGCTTGCAGTTTTATATCATTTCTGCCTGCCAAATAGAGTGCTTCTGACAACTTCACTGCTAATGCTGCCCTTTAGTTATAGGGTACAGATATCATCTACACGCACTTTACTTTCATTTCAACAGCTAGGGTTGGATGAACAGTTATCCAAGTGTATTGCTGACACCCTCGGGTGGGTGGTCAGCAGCAAGCTCAAACCTGGGACCTCTAGAGCTCCATATGTGAGCCTCTACTCCCTGAGCTAAAAGTTTCATCTCTCTCAGTCAAGACTGTACCAAGCCGGTTAACCTCTGTCTGGTCTAACCATTGTTAGAAGGGGGCTGAGTGCCACAATGAGCGGGCATGGTTTTACATACTCCCTCTGGCCAGGAAGGGCATTTTGGATCTTCCCAGTTCAATTCCCCATATAGGACACCACCTGTAACACTGATGCCCCTGAGTGGGTCATCAGCAGCACGGACCAGCACCTGGGACTTCTGGATCTTAATACGTAAGCCTCAACTTCCTGAGCTAAAAGACTCAGCTCTCTTAACCTAGGCTGTAGCACGCTTATTAACCTCTGTAGTCTAGCCACCATTAGAGGGGGACAGAGTGCCACCTCAAGCGGGCATGGCTTTGGCCAAGCCTAATTTATATGAAGGCAATGCATTCATATAACCTCTATCATCCCAAAGGATGCTAAAGCATGTTACAGTGATATGCATGCAGTGGCAGTGAAATACAGCCCTTTCTGGAGTGAAAGATGGCAGGCAACTCATGCCCTGTTGCAGTGATGCAATATTGAGAGTAAGAGAAACTGTGGCCAAGGATACTAGGACGAATCTCTCTTACAGTAAGAGCCAAGGGATCATTAATGTCAATGCAGAGCAGAAAGAATCCTGGTTTTTAAGGTCTGGTTTTCAATATTTACTCTAGGGAGCTCAGTTTGTCTATTTCAGAGAAGAATGAAAAGCCAAGTCAGCCCTAAGGAGAGCAGCAGTTCTAGTGTCGAATGCTAGAAATGCTTCCACAGTAGACATTACATTGATATTATATGCTGAAAATGCTCTTTATCACTAGTATTGCTTTGTAGCACATCTACGGCCAAGTCCAAAATGCAGCATCCTGCCTTTATAGCCTGAAAGGGGTGATGGAGAAGGCAAAGAATCTTCCATGCAAGACCATGGCCTGGTTGTGGAGATGCTTCATCAAAGCTATGTCACCTTAGTGATCACTGTAGCCTCAGCAACTGTTAACACGTTGTCCCCCATACCTTCCACTCCCAGCAGAAACGCTGTTTTTTATAGAGTAGAAAAGAAAAGACTGAAGCAGAAACATATACTATGGTGTTGGCAGATGGCCAAAAAGCATCTACAGCCTGGAAATATGAAGATACCGTACATGAATAGGGAAAGGGGGAATATTATGTATCTAAGTTGTCTCACGAGCTAGAGATCAAACTAGGGAATAGAATACAATTTTAGGGGACTAGATAGAAAACTAAGTTACGAGAGCAAAATAGCTAGAGAATACTTTCATCTTTATATAAATGACACCATTAACACTTTTTTTTAATAATCGTTTATTCAGAGCCCTGGAAATCTGTATGATCAATGATGCAGTTCAAAAGCCACAAGAGCTGATTTCTGTGTCTAGAGAAGAGCATATTGTGGAGCAGAAAGCAAGTGAACTAAGTCTGGAAAGATCAGGGGCTATGCTTTCAAAGCATCATGCCAGAGAACTCTAAGCTGAAGTCCATCTTCAGGAAAAAGAGACTATCTGCTAAAGATTCCTGGTAAAAGAATGAACAGATATGTTTAGTGACCTCTAGTGACAGTGAAAACCACTCTGTAATAGGTTTGACTTGTCACCAGTTTGGCTCCTTTAAATATGACTCAAAAGATGAACAAGCTGCAGTCAAGCACTTCCGACTTAGAGACCCTGAGATCAGTGATTGAAAGTGAAATTATCTGACTTGGGAGTCTGCTCCAAACTGATCTGAGTCAGAGCACATAGATTCAGAGGAGGCTGGCAGTGATAACATTTTGGAATGAAGTATAGTCCAATCCCTTCCCTCAGGATTTGTAGGGCTCATACTTCAATGGGAAATCTTGCTTTCTAGGTGGAACTAATCTGTGTTCATATCATGCAATCAGTCTCTAAGAAGTGGCTCAGGAACTGACTCAGGTCAGAGTGCTTTGCATGTTGATCTATCACCTGATAAACGATTAAATAAACTTGTTCGCCAGTGACAGGCACCAATGTTATGGGAGATATGAGAATGAGAATATTGTTTAGAAACATTAAGTTATTTTAAAGTTTGTTTCTGCAAAAATAGAAGTAGGGGTCTCATATATATTGTATCTGGTTGACCTCTAGTTTAAATTTGTTCAGTACAGAAGTAAAAAGATTTCTTCCCTCACTTCCACCAAATGCTAGCACTGCAAGCTCCACCAGAGATTGGAAAATACACTTTGTTCTTCCTGGTTTGCACGTCATTACCAGAAATGAAGGTCTATAGGACAAATGTTACACCTGTGCACCTCACTATTTTCAACATCTTGAACCCTTGACTCATTCACCATATATTGTACGAGTTCATTTGTTGCAAATAGCCAGCACATAAGAAACAGTCACATGAAAAAAAGTCTCATTCAATTACATCATGTAATGGGAGACAACTAAAAACTGACAAGTTTTTAAAGTGTTTATATACCAATGCTAGAAGTCTAAATAATAAGAACTAGAGTGCTTTGTATTAAATGAGGCTATTGATATAATAGGCATCACAGAAAATTGGTGGAATGAGGATAACCAATTGGACACAGTAATACCAGGGTAAAAAATATATCAGAAGGACAGAACAGGTTGTGCTAGTGGGAGAGTGGCACTATATGTGAAAGAAAGTTAAACAAAAATTAAAAGTTACAGCACCAAAAGTAAAATCTATGCAGGCTGCATGGAAACTTTTTAAAGACATCATAATAGAGGCTCAACTTAAATATATACCCCAAATTAAAAAACATAGTAAGAGAACCAAAAAAGAGCCACCATAGCTAAACAACAAAGTAAAAGAAGCAGTGAGAGGCAAAAGGGCATCCTTTAAAAAGTGGAAATTAAATCCTAGTGAGGAAAATAGAAAGAAGCATAAACTCTGGCAAATGAAGTGTAAAAATATAATTAGGAAGGCCAAAAAAGAATGTGAAGAACAGCTAGCCAAAGACTCAAAAAGTAATAGCAAGATTTTTTTTAAGTACATCAGAAGCAGGAAGCCTGCTAAGCAACCTGTGGGGCCACTGGCCAATTGAGATGCTAAAGGAGCATTCAAGGGCGATAAGGCCATTGCGGAGAAACTAAATGAATTCTTTGCATCAGTCTTCACGGCTGAGGATATAAGGGAGATTCCCAAACCTGAGCCATTCTTTTTAGGTGACAAATCTGAGAAACTGTCCCAGATAGAGGAGTCATTAGAGGAGGTTTTGGAACAAATTGATAAACTAAACAGTAATAAGTCATCAGGATCACATGTCAGAGGGGTAGCTATGTTAGTCTGTATCCACAGGACCAGATGGTATTCACCCAAGAGTTCTGAAGGAACTCAAATGTGAAATTGCAGAACTACTAATTGTAGTCTGTAACTTATCATTTAAATCAGCTTCTGTACCAAATGACTGGAGGATAGCTAATGTGACACCAATTTTTAAAAAGGGCTCCAGAGGTGACCCCAGCAATAAAAGGCCAGTAAGCCTGACTTCAGTACTGGGCAAACTGTTTGAAACTATAGTTAAGAACAAAATTGTCAGACACATTGATGAACATAATTTGTTGGGAAATAGTCAACATGGCTTTTGTTAAGGGAAATCATGCCTCACCAATCTACTAGAATTCTCTTAGGGGTCAACAAGCATGTGGACAAGAGGGATCCAGTGTATATAGTGTATTTAGATTTTCAGAAAGCCTTTGACAAGGTCCCTCACCAAAGGCTCTTAAGCAAAGTAAGCTGTCCTGGGATAAGAGAGAAGGTCTCATGGATTGGTAACTTGTTAAAAGATAGGAAACAAAGGGTAGGAATAAGTGGTCAATTTTCAGAATGGAGAGAGGTAATTAGTGGTGTCCCCAGAGGTCTATACTGGGCCCCATCCTATTTTACATATTCATAAATTATCTGGGAAAAGGGGTAAACAGTGAGGTGGCAAAATTTGCAGATGATACAAAACTACTCAGTCTAGTTAAGTCCCAGGCAGACAGCTAAGAGCTGCAAAAGAATCTCTCAAAACTGAGTGACTGGACAACAAAATGGCAGATGAAATTCAATGTTGATAAATGCAAAGTAATGCACATTGGAAATCATAATCCACTCAACGTGCAGTGGCAGTCAAAAAAGTGAACAGAATGTTAAGAATCATTAAGGAAGGGATAGATAATAAGACAGAAAATATCATATTGCCTCTATATAAATCCATGGTATGTTCACATCTTGAATACTGCGTGCAGATATGGTCACCCTATCTCAGAAAAGATATACTGGAATTGGAAAAGGTTCAGAAAAGGGCAACAAAAATGATTAGGGGTATGAAATGGCTGCCATATGAGGAGAAATTAATAAGACAGGGACTTAGGGGCATATGATAGATCACTTCTGGGTTTTTTACCTGCAAAAGATTATGCCCAAATAAATCTGTTAGTCTTTAAGGTGCCACCAGACTCCTTGTTGTTTTTGTGGATACAGACTAATACGGCTACCCCCTGCTACTGTTCTGTTCTATTCATTCCCTCTGGGGTACCTGGCATTGGCCACTGTCAGAAAACAGGATACTGGGCTAGATGGACCTTTGGTCTGATGCAGTTATGTCACATTTGAGTAAATTTCTACATTAATATGTACATATTCACAGCACATCTTCCAGTTGTTCAAAATGTTTTGTGATCATTATTAAAAAACACCACTGATGTTAAAAAATGTTCTGTTCATCTTGCAGCTCATTTTTCAAAGCTGTATCAAAAATCAGCTAAGTCAAAACCAGTTTTTACTAGAACACACAAACTATTTTTTTTCCCAGTAAGGGCTATTCAGGTGCAAAAAAATTAAGTTCTACTCCACTAGGGCTGCATTTTTATTTATTTTTTTGGTTTTAAGATTTAGTTCGTATAATGGGAAAATATATTTTTCACTCATACTCAGAAACAGCTGTTATTTTTGCTCAAACTTTTTAAAAATAAAAGATTCCCTTCAATTAGAGGTCAAGCATGGAAACTTCAGCCTGATAGGTGAAATTGACAGGACGTTATGTATAACTTAACCCAGTTAGTGTGAAAAAAAAAAAAAAAAAGTGCAGCCTTCACTGTTCTGGTCACTGCTTGCTATTTGTGTTGTAATGTACAATCAGGAATAGTCCTACACTGGCAGAAAACTTCTCTTTTCCATTATTTTGGCCTGGTTCGCCTGTGACCGTACACACGTGTAATGCCACTGAAGTTAAAATAAGTTTGAGAGCTTACTCATTTGAGTTCTTTGACTCCCACCCAGCTATACATTTAAGTGCATGCTTAGCTCTAAGCATATGAAGTCAACGGGATCAGGGCCAAAATGCTCAGCACTTTGCTATATCGAGTGTTAGGACAGAGAAGAGTTGATGATTTTCAGCAAAGAAGGGTTGATAGTTTTTTTAAAGGCAATAGTAGTTTCAGGATATAACCAAATAAATAAATAAAGGCAACCATGCTACCTAGTGGTAGACTAACATTACTGGAAGATTGCAACATCATATGCTGGTCACAAAGCTTGGCACAATTCCTGTTGGCACTGATCCAGAACTGAATCAGAAAAGACCCTGCAGCTCAAAACTGAAAAATATTGAATAACTGAGTGTGGGGAAGTATACATAGTCCCAGTCCACTTTGCTTAGATTTCAATCATTGTCATTAATTTGTCATTTTTATAAGCAACCAAATTTCCCAAACACTAATGACGTGATTCTCATTTACATGGAGGTTCTTTCACTCTATTCTGGCAGTGTAAAGAGACCTTTTTTGTGGGGTACAAATATAACAAAAACCAAATAGTCTATTGTCAACCCTACCAAATCAGTAAGTATGTAGGAGAGAGAATATATTTTATGCACATGTGTATCTGTAGTTGTGATGAATAAACTTACCAAATAGCATAAATATTAGCCATATTTTGTGAGATAAGTATTTCTAAATATCAACCTAAAAATATTGGGGTGCTGGAGATATGGGAGTGCACATATTAAAATGGCCTAGAGGTAGGATGTGGGGCTTTGAGAGAGATTTCCAAGTCTCACAATAGCACTCCAGGCAATTAGTGGCTGAAGTAGACTCTTAGGGCCAATGGACTAGTGGATGAAAGAAGACCTTTAAGGCCTGATTTTGATCTCACAAATTGTACACTAAAAGATAGTTTTTAAAACAATATTGTGGAACTAACTAACTGTTTGGCATGTATGAAGATCCCTTTCTCTCCCCCTCAACATCCCTTTCTTCCCCCCCATATCTGTTTGATCAGTTTAGTTAGTCGCTTCCTTGAAGTAAGGTGCCACAATCTCTTGTTCTATGTTTGTATGGCATGTAGCTCAGTGAGATTTTGGTTGAATGCTGTAGGTGCTATCTCAATAAAAGTAAAAAAAAAATTAATTAACTGCAGAGGAATTATTCCTGATGTCACTGGTATAGGTGAGATAAGCACCCAACAGTTCTCAGATTGTGGGTTGGGACTGCAAAGTGGGTTGCAACCCCATTTTAATGAGGTCACCAGGTCTGGTGTTAGACTTGCTGGGGCTCGGGGCCAAAGTCTGGGCAGCATGTATAATAGGCTGGGAAAGGCTGTGCCTCACCAAACAGCCCCACGTGGCCCCATCTATGCTCCACCCCGAGGCCCCCTTCTGCTTGCTGCTAGTTGGCTCCTGCCCACGCAGGCTGCTCCTCTTCCAGGAAGTCTGCCCACCCACTGCTCTGGGGCTGGAGGTGCTCCGGGCCTGGAGGCACTCAGGCGCTGGCCTCAGGCAGAAGGGGTGGGTTGGACCAGGGGCTAGCCTCCCAGAGCCCATGGTTCACCCACTGCCCATGCCGAGGGCTTCAGGCCCAGGCAGCGGGGCTCAGCTTTGGCTTCACCCTGGGCAGCAGGGTTTAGGTTACAGACCTTGGGCTTCAGCTTTGGCTCCGCTGCCTGGGGTGGTGGGGCTTGGGCAGGCTCAGGCTTCGGCCCCCTTCCTGGGGTCATGTAATAATAATTGTTGTCAGAAGGGGGTCATGGTACCCTGAAGTTTGAGAACCACTGTGTTAAACCATAGATCATAGGGCTTCCGAGAAGAGAACTGGAGAACAAAACATCATTGCTTCTGTTCCACACAAATTGATATACACCTGTACTCCGATATAACGCTGTCCTTTGGAGCCAAAAAATCTTACCGCGTTATAGGTGAAACCGCTTTATATCGAACTTGCTTTGATCCGCCGGAGTGTGCAGCCCCCCCCTCCCCCCCCGCCCCCGGAGTGCTGCTTTATCATGTTATATCCGACTTCATGTTATATCGGGTCGCATTATATCGCAACAGAGGTGTATATCAATTCAACTCCCCTTTAAAATAATAAGCAAACTAATCCCAATGTAACTTCACTGTCTTCACTGAGCATGAATTTGGTTAAACATCTGTGTTTTCGCACAAGAGGGAAGACAGCAGTACTGTGAATTTCTGCTTCTGGCTAATGTAGAATTTAGTGCAGAGAATGTGTAGATAGGGAAGAGGCAGCATTAGAAAAAGACATGCATATCCCATCCAAATGACATTAAATTTTCCCTATCACTGGTCAAACACATGGCCTGATTTTCTTTACATAAAGGGCTTTTTATACCATTCTTTCAGAGTAAAATGGGCTTAAACCCCTTTCAAAGTGCTGTAAAGAGGCTTTAAGAATCAGATTCCAAATATTTTGTATCCCTATTCTTTTTACTTGGTGTGGATTATTATAAAGAGCTTCCAGATAAAGGATCTAGAAATGAATTATAATCAAAAGATGTTGGCTTCCTAACAGGTGGGAAAATCCTTTCTGCCTACTGTCCCCCTAATGCTACCTTTAAGGCTTGTGGTTTTTACAATGAAACTCATTCATGTGACCCACCAATGTTAGAACAGAAATCATTCTAAAGGACACCAGTCCACACTGATTATTTCACTGCTGTGGCAGTTACTATAGCTGCAAATCTGTACCCTTAGCATCAAGAAAGAATTGAATATTAACATTAAACATTCATTAATGTTTCTAAATATAGACAGAGGTGAACCTGCTGGAGTTTACTAGAGGCTTAGCAATAAGAACAAATAGTTAATCCATTCTCTCTGTATCAGTTCACAGTATCAATTCAAGCTAGACATTAAGTATCTGATTCTTGATGCAAGTAGGTAAACAAATGAATTTACTGGAAGAAAACCACCAGAGAGAAAAAGAAATTCTTCTGAGAGTTTTCATGTCATTCTCATTGCTAAGGAAACCACTGCCTTTTGTCTATAAGGATTAACAATGTCTCTCTCATTTGGATTCTAGTTTGTAAATACGCCCAATTTATTCCTGATGTTGCATTTACTTCAGTGGATATACACCACAGATGAATTCAGTCCATCTTACAGCAAAGGAAATGCCTATACAAATATTTTTGCAAAAAGAAGCTAGAATAGTAACACACTTGTAAAAGTACTTTTTAAAGTGATTCATGGGAATTATTTTTCACTTCTCCAAAGATTTACCCTGAACAACACATTTTATAATTACTGTATAAAAGTATTTTTCTGATGTGAGTGAAAGCTGTTTGAAAGGATGCAACAAGTAAAAGGTGCAGAAGGTTGAAAAGGTTAATTAAAAATATAATGATTGCATTTACTGAGAGAGAACTATTAATTACTTCACATCGGTGGTAATGTGACTTGGAAACCATTGACTATAGGTATATATTTTCAGTGGTGTAACATGGTCTGTATTTTTTTAAAATGCATACCCATAACAGGAAGGGATAGGTATGGTTCATATTTGATTTTGGAACCCGTTTTGATTAGGGTTATTTTTTTAAAGTATTAGCAAAGATTTAGCCCCATATATAGAAGAGCCTACTCAAGTGTTACAGCAAAAAAAAATCCCATTGATGTGATTGAGAGCTTTGATTGAAAAAGGATTGCAGGATTTGGCTCTTTGATAGTTCTAGTCTTCCAATTTTTCCCCAGAGGAGGTTTGCTTACAGCTTAATGCTTAATGGGGTTGTAGGTATGGGAGAAAAAAGACCAAAAGAAATGATGTTGCCGATGGCACACTATAAGGTTGTTCATACCTGTTAAGGCCTCTGATGAGATTTAAGGTAAAATTGGCCTCAAGACAGAAATAGGCCTTCACTTAGGCACAGAGATCTGCCTATGCAGTTATCTTGGCAGAATCAGGGCCTTTGTGATACCAGTGGTACCCTTGACATGAGCTTAATCAGTGATGAGATTTGTGTGGGATGGCTCACCAAACTACATACATGGCAGCAACTCCTCCCCCGGGGTAAGTTGTCATAGATCCACTGACTTCAGTGGAGCTATGACAGTTTATACCATTTGAGGATCTGCCCTATGATGTCCACCTGCCATTCTGTATTTTGTTACTTTGTTCATTGGTAGGGTAGGATTTATTAGAAAAGAGGAAACACTAGATTGTGTGTGTGTAAACTTACACTGATCTCAAGTCAACTAGAAAAACCTTAGATGGTAGCTCCAGGATATCTATTAGTGGTATTTATTTGATGATATATGATATCTCCTTTTTAAACTAGATGCCATTCAGTAACTCGATGATTTTTCTGCAAGTAAGTTCTGTATGCATTTTAAATTTACAAAATGCACATACTCAGTACTGGGTATATGCACAATATTTCATATACATATAGTTCACTGACCAGTGACTACATTCTTATGTTTTTCTAAGCATCAGCAGTGTGCTTACCGCTGTACAATACATGTTATGGAACACTACATTGGAATTAAGGCAGGAGATTATGTGCTTTGGTTTTGAGTTCTCAAGTTTTGCTGCTGGTGGAAATAGATAAGTACTGGTATCTCACAAGTGGTTGCCATTAAAAAGTTATAATTTGACACAGTTACTGCACATTGGCATAGGAGAACCATATTTTCTCCATATACTTTGAATCTTTTGGAAAACATTATGGCAACCACTTTGTGTCAAAAACCATCATGATTCATAGACTCATAGACTTTAAGGTCAGAAGGGACCATTATGATCATCTAGTCTGACCTCCTGCACAAAGCAGGCCACAGAATCCTACCCATCCACTTCTATAACAACCCCCTAACCTATGTCTGAGTTATTGAAGTCTTCAAATTGTGGTTAGAAGACCTCAAGCTGCAGAGAACCCCAGCCGTTGACCCGCCCCACGCTGCAGGAGAAGGCGAAAAACCTCCAGGGCCTCTGCCCAATCTGCCCCAGAGGAAAAATTTCCTTCCGACCCTCAATATGGGGATCAGCTAAACCCTGAGCATGTGGAGCAAGACCACCGCTCACACCCGAGGAAAGAATTCCTCTGCAGTACTCAGATCCCATCCCATAAACATCACGCAGACCACTGGGCATACTTACCGCTGAATCAAAGATCAATGTGCCAAATAATGCCAAAATTAGGCTATCCATTCAACCACCCTTCCACAACTTATCAAGCTTAGTCTTAAAGCCAGATATGCTTTGCCCCCGCACTCCCCTTGGAAGGCTGTTCCAGAACTTCACTCCTCTAATGGTTAGAAACCTTCGTCTAATTTCGAGTCTAAACTTCCTAGTGTCCAGTTTATACCCATTTGTTCTTGTTTCTACATTGGTACTAAGCTTAAATAATTCCTCTCCCTCCCTAATATTAATCCCTCTGATATATTTATAAAGAGCAAGCATGCCTAAATTTGCTCCTCAATACTCCAGGTATACTGGTTAGGGAAGAGCCAGATAATCATTTCCTTCATCCAGATCTTTCAGTCTTCTAGTTTTGGTGTGGGGGAAGGAAGTGTACAGAAATGTTTGCCTCTTCATTTTCTCCCTCTTAGACTGATATGCTGTATTTTCATTTTTTGTCAGTTCTACCTTCAACAGCAGTATTGATATTTTTGGATGTGGCTTGCAACATGATTGTGACCAGTAAGTAATGACTTAATACTACTGGCTTCCACACAGTGTTTTCTGTCTCCTAATGCAGTTTGCCCACTGAACTAATGATAACATTTTCTTTAGTCATCTCAGTTAAGTCTGCTCTGTTGCACACAAGTCTGTTCAATATCTAACTGTTTAACATATTCTTGGAACAGAACAGAATAGACTGCTGTATATTTTAATGCTTTTCTGCCTTTGGTGAATGTGAATATTAATATGTAAGGAAAGAAAAGAGACAAACAGCAGTTTGGGTACAATTCCAGTTATTCCTGCTCTTGACCAAAACTCCTAATTTAATAAAAACTATCAGACTTAAAGCTAAATATATAAAATAAAATGTTGACAAAGTTACCAGGCTAAATGCAGCACTGCCTTATTACCTAATTGGCCTTGAAGGCTTTGCAAGGCAAGAATTGGCCCCAAGATTATAAATTGGAATTAAATTTTAAAAATCCCTGTCACACATATGAACAGGATCATTTAAAGTCTATCACTGGGCAAGGTTCCCTCACCCTCGATTTCTCCCTGCAAACAGTCCTCACACACTTCCAGGACAAGTTTAGCAAAAGGAACTTTATTTACAACATGCTATACAAGTGCTTGTTCCCCACAGCATAAGGTTTTTACCTTCTCTGAAGACATGGGGTGATAGTTCTCACCTCTTTGAGACCCTAGGCTTCATTAGCCCTTCCTTGCAGATGTCATCCTCTATCTTCTGCCTCTTCTTGTCTCTCTTTTAGCTGTCCTCAGCTGGGATCACCTTCTTAATTGGTCAGTCACCTCGTACTTAATCTATTATCTCCTCAGTTTGACCGAAGTGGGGACAAGTCAGCCTTAGGCCTAGTATACAAAAGGAAATTAGGTCGGTATAACTATGTCGCTCAGGGGTGTGAAAAATTAATTCTCCTGAGCGATGCAGTCAAACTGACCTAACCCCCAGTGGAGGCAGTGCTAGGTTGATGGAAGAATACTCCTGTCAACCTAGCTAGTGCCTCTCAGGGAGGTGGAGTATCTAAACCAACAGGAGATCCCCTCCTATCGATGTAGATAGTGTCTTCACTGCAGTGGTACACTGCTGCAGCGTTTTAAGTGTAGACAAGCCCCTAGGCTACTCACATTCTGTCACAAGGTCTCATTTGATTTGTTTTCCAAACTATTATTTATATTGTAAGCAGCGGGTATTGCTACTTCATCTAAAAGAATGATTGCAGTTTTCAGAGGAGGGAGCAGAATGAGTTCCCTCCCCCAGCTTCTAGAGAATGTTGATGGGATTTGGGAACTGAAATACCTTACACACCTTTGAAAATCCCAGTCACTGCACCTAGTCCAGACTCTGCTGGAGCGTGACTTTTTTGGTTACTCCTACAACCACCACCAAACATACATATCAGCGTAACCTATGTCCTTCATTTCAGCTGTTCCTACCTGCAAACTCTATCTATCCTCTCTCTTCTTCTCACCTCATCCCTTCTTTTTCAGACAGATACTTCAATCCCTGTTATTTGTCCCAGATCAGTGGTAGCTAGACAAAACTGATCAGACCTTGGAGTAATGGAGCAAAAATACCTCAATGTCTCTAAAAGCAGCAAAGAATCCTGTGGCACCTTATAGACTAACAGACATTTTGGAGCATGTCTACATGCATCTGACGAAGTGGGTATTCACCAACAAAAGCTCATGCTCCAAAACGTCTGTTAGTCTATAAGATGCCACAGGATTCTCTGCTGCTTTTACAGATCCAGACTAACACGGCTACTCCTGTCGTAGCTTCCTACTCAGATTTGAACCTTAGCGTTCATAACTGAGAAGCTAGCATGAACTCCTCTAAGCTCAATTTACCAGCTTAAATCTGGTGGCAACTTCTAGAGGACGTAAAGACATTTGGAGCATGTCTACATGCATCTGACGAAGTGGGTATTCACCAACAAAAGCTCATGCTCCAAAACGTCTGTTAGTCTATAAGATGCCACGGATTCTCTGCTGCTTTTACAGATCCAGACTAACGGCTACTCCTGTCGTAGCTTCCTACTCAGATTTGAACCTTGCGTTCATAACTGAGAAACTAGCATGAACTCCTCTAAGCTCATTTACCAGCTTAAATCTGATCTCGCTGCCCAGCCAAGTGATTTCAGGACTTGGCTCCCTCTCAGGTCTCCCAAAACCTTCTCTGGGGAACCCCAAGAACTCAGAAGCCCTGAGCCTTACACCAAAGGGAAAACAACCTCCTCTCCTTATCCCCTCGTTATCTCATCCCAGCTTTCCACTCCCTGGGTTATCCTGGCGATACTGTATTTAAATCCTTGAATGCAAAACAGAGAGGGCAATTACCTCCCCCCCTCTCTTCCCTGAGGCTAAGCAGCTTCAACCTAGTCAAGCTAACACAAGAGATTCCCCTCCCTCTTTCCTTAGCCTTAACCAGAGAAAAACTCAAACGAGTATTAAAAAGAAAACTTTATATAAAAAGAAAGAAAAAGAATAAACAATAGAAAAGGGATACACAGCCCTTACCAAAACAATACAATTTAAAGTGCTTATAGCCAATACACATAAAGACTCCACCAGCAGATACACAGATGCAAATACAGCAAAACAATTTAAAAGACTATACTTTTGCTTCCTTTGTACTCACAACTTGAAACTGAAGATGAAAAGTTTGAATAAAAGAACCCTCTCATAGCTAAGAGAGCACAGAACAGACAGAGCCCACGACCAGAATAAAAACCACACAAATTCTTCCCTTAAGCTTTGAAAAATCCAGTTTTCTGATTGGTCCTCTTGTAGGTGTTTGGTCCTTTGTTAACCCTTTACAGGTAAAAGAAACCTTAACCCTTAGCTATCTGTTTATGACACGCCCCCCAAATACAGACAGTGGGAAACTTCACTGGCGGTGATTTCTTCCTAGAACTTAAGACTAAACAACATTAATACAACACATGCACCTTACATATACTACTAAGTAGTAAACTACAAGACTTTTACATATTAGAACAATTTTTAACCAGGGTATTCTGGGAAACTCTCACGGGAGAGTGCATCAGCTACTTTGTTAGAAGCTCTGAAATGTGTTGAATTTCAAAATCAAAATCTTGGAGAGCTAAACTTCAATGAAGAAGTTCTTGTTGTTCCCTTGGCAGTATGAAGCCACTTTAGCGCAGCATGGTCAGTTTGTAGCTGGAACCACCGTCCCCAAACATATGGGCGTAGCTTTTCCAGGAATACACAATGGCATAGCATTCCTTTTCACTGACTGACCAGTGACTTCCCTCTCAGACAGTTTCTTGCTGAGAAACACAACAGGATGGAAGTTGTGATCCGGTCCTTCCTGCATGAGAACTGCTCTTATACCACATCAGATGCATCGGTGGTTACTAGGAATGGTTTGTCAAAGCCTGGGGCCTTAGCACAGGGTCAGACGCGAGCGTCACCTTAAGTTGGGTAAAGGCCTTCTGACACTCCTTAGTCCACTTAACTGTATTTGGCTGCGTCTTTTTGGTCAAGTCGGTCAGTGGGGCAGCAATTTGGCTGTAGTGTGGTACAAATCGCCTGTAGTACCGCCAAGCCTAAGAAGGATTGGACCTGTTTCTTTGACTTTGGGAAGGCCACTTTTGGATAGCATCACACTTGGCCTGTAGGGGTTTATGGTTCCTCACACCACCTGATGTCCCAGGTAAGTCACTCTGTTTTGGCCTATTTGACACTTTTGGCCTTAACAGTAGTCCGGCCTGCCTGATGCGCTCAAAGACCTTTTCCAGGTGGACTAGGTGTTCGGGCCAGGAGTCTGAAAAAATGGCCACATCATCGAGGTAGGCAACTGCATATTCTCCCGTCCTGCTAGCAGACATCTACCAGCCTCTGGAAGGTGGCGGGTGCATTTCGCAGCCCGAAAGGAAGTACATTAAATTCAAACACCCTGCATGGTGACGAATGCTGACCTTTCCTTGGCAGTTCATCTAGCGGTACTTGCCAGTACCCTTGTTAAGTCTATTGTAGAGATGAACTGGGAACGTCCCAACTTTTCCAATAGCTCATCAGTGCGTGCATTGGATAGTTGTCCAGACGAGTTACCGCATTTAGCTTATGGTAGTCCACGCAAAAGCGGATTTCCCCATCTGGTTTGGTACAGAACACTGGAGATGCCCATGCACTGGTAGATGAGGCGTATTAATACCCACCTGTAGCATGTTCTGGATTCCCGTTCTATGAGCATTGGCATGAGGAGACACCCGTAGGTGTGGTTCTAATTGGGTGAGCATTACCTGTGTCAATGGAGTGGTATGCCTGTTCAGTCCGTCCTGGGGTGGCTGAGAAAATGGGGCAAAGCTAGTGCACAGCTCCTTGATTTGTTGTTGCTGCAGACGTTCCAGGGTGTTGAGGTTCACCTCTTCCACGCCACCATCCTTTTTCCTGTCGTAGTAGACACCGTCAGGCCACTCCGCATCATCTCCTCCCTGGACTGTAAACTGACAAACCTGTAAGTCTCTGGAATAAAAGGGCTTGAGAGATTAACATGGTAACTTGGTTTTAGTGAGTAATTGGAATGCTATGAGGTAGTTAACAGCTCCCAGGCGCTCTTGGACCGTGAATGGCCCTTCCCATGATGCTTCCATCTTATGGGCCTGTTGCGCCTTTAAGACCATAACCTGGTCTCCTCTCTTGAAGGAACGTTCTCTGGTATGTTTATCATACCAGGCCTTTTGCTCTTACTGAGTATCCTTAGGTTTTCTCTAGCCAGGCTAAAGAGTGTCGACAGTGTTTTTGTAGGTTGCTTACAAGTCCAGAATGTTAGTTCCTGGAGAGGGTGTAAACCCTCCCATTGTTGCTTCACCAACTGTAATGGCCCTTAACCTCATGGCCTATACACAGTTCAAATGGTGAAAACCCTAAACTGGGATGTGGTACAGCCCTGTAAGCAAGAGCAACTGCTGCAACACTAAGGTCCATTATTGGAGTATTCATTCACGAATTTACGGATCATGGCCCCAAAGTTCATTAAACCTTCCACCAGGCCATTGGTTTGATGGTGGTACGGGGTGGCAACCAAGTGATTCACCCATGAGTTTCCCACAGTCTTTCATGGTGCCTGCCAGGAAATTAGATCCTGAATCAGTAAGGATATTGGAGGGCACCTACCTCCTCGGCAAAAATGTCTGTAGGGCCTGGCACACAGCTTTAGCCCTGTGTTGCCTAGAGCTACTGCTTCCGGACATCAGGTCGCAAAGTCCACGAAAGTCAGTACGTACTGCTTTCCCCTGGGCGTCTTTCTTGGGAAAGAACCCGAATATCCACAGCTACTCGCTGAAATGGGACCTCAATTATGGGGAGTGGCTGGAGAGGGGCCTTGACCAGATCTTGGGGCTTTCCTACTCTTTGGCACACTCACAAGACCGGACATACCGGGCAACGTCCTTGCCATCTCCTCCCAGTGGAGGATTCCCCAATCTGTCTTTGGTTCTGTTCACCCCAGCATGGCCACTGGGATGATCATGGGCTAAACTTAAGAGCTTCCCCTGTACTTAGTTGGAACCACAACCATTTGTCGGCTGCCATTCTTCCTGGTGTCCACCAAAAAGAATTTCCTTGTATAAGAGTCCTTGGTCTATAACAAACCGGGATCGGGTAGAAGAGCTGAGGAGGTGTGGGTTCTCCGTGCCGCCACCCAAGCTTTCTGAAGGCTGTCATCTGCTTCCTGCTCAGTCTGGAACTGTTCCCTTGAGGCTGGGGACACCAGTTCTTCCTCAGACTGTGGACTTGGGCTTGTCCCTCTGGAAGCGATGTAGGGTGATGGGGTTGTTTCGTTGCTGGTGAACCACTCTCCGCTGGTGTACCTGGGGGTATTTCAGGCTCTGGCTGAGCCTCTTCAGTATGGTTGTTCTTGCTTCTGCCAGTTTAGGCTCGCTGGCCCCCTCTGGCGTGAGGTTGAAGATGTGGTTGCAATTGCTGGTGCTGGTGCTGGTTGCTGTTCCAGGCCTGGGATGGAGGTGCTGTGGCTGGTTCAGCCGTTGCAGGGATCTGGGTCCACTACTCTTCTCTGGGCTCGATAACACAGACGGGGCTTCTGTGGATGGCTCAGGAATAGGAATGGTCGGAAGCTTGCCTGGTTTGGCTGCGTGTAACCATTCCCACTCTCTTGGCCCGCTTCGCTGGTTGGCAAGTCTTCCCCCAGTAGCATGGGGAGGAATAATTGTCATAGACTGCAAAAGTCCACATCTTCCTGACCAGCCTTTGTACTGGACAGCAGTTCAGCTGTAGCGAAGTCTACAGCTTGTGACATGAAGGGGTAAATGGTCACTTTGGCCTTTGGGTTGATGAGTTTGGGATCCAGAAGGATGGTGGATAGCTGACACTTGTGCCCCGTGTCTCTCTACGCGGTAACTTCTTTCCGCCCACTCTCAAATGTTCCCTTCGCTCCAAGGGGATTTGAGATGTATCTGGGCCTGGGGATCTTGTTGGTGTGATGGTGGTGAAATGACTTGCACCCGGGTGGGGTTCTTTGGGCAGTTGCCTTTATATGTCCCAGTCATTACACTTGTAGCATCTTCCAGCTGACGGGTCACTGGGTCGAGGTGAGTTACTGGAGACTGGTGAGGTGGAAGGATAGGGTGTCTGTGGCTTTCCTTGGGTTTAGGTGGGGTTTGGTTGTCCTCGGTTGTAGGGTTTATTGTCGGTGTGCCCCCTGGGGATTCATTCCCTTGACAGTAGGTTTCTTGCTTTCCTGCACTTCCATCACTTGGCTCCAATCCCCCGCGCTCGGTGAGATTTTTGGGTTTCCATCTTGTATGTACCGTGTTATGTCCTCAGAACACCATCCAAGAACTGTTCCATTTGTATGGGAGGTGCAGTTCTTCAATGGATTGAACATTGGTTCCTGATATCCAGGCCTCATAATTCTTTCAACGTAGTAGGCGTGTCTGGGAAATGACACATCTGTTTCCACTTTTGGGTTCTAATAATGCCGACGGCATGATCGGGTTATCCCCTTCTGTATCTGGCCTTGTTTGAACAGTTTATAATGCTCTTTGTCCTTGGCATTTCAGCCGCCACTTTGCTAAGGGTCCACTGAGGTGTGACCTCAGCTCTACCATATACTGGTCTTCAGGGATGCTGTACCCAATGCAGGCTCTTCAAAAATTTTCTAGAAGGCCTCAGTGTCATCACCTGCCTTGTAGTTGGGAAATTTCTTGTGTGGTTGAACAACACTGGCGACGGTTGATTAGGATTGTGCGTTCTGAGCTTAGCCTGTTCTAATGCTAGGGCCTGTTGGTAGGCCTCCCTCTGTTTTTCCATCTCTCGTTGAAGGCTGCATCTTTGGCTGCTTCTTCTCTTTGTAGGCTTCCTCTTTGGCTGCTTGTTCTCTTTTGTAGCTTCTCTTTATCTCCAGCTCTCTCCTGTGGCTGGCCTCTCTTTCTTTGTCTCTCAGCTCCATCTTTTTGTTTTTATTTCTAGTTCTTGTAGTTTGTTTTCCATGTCTCGCTTTGTGTCTGCGTTTCTGATTTGTGCCTCTGCCTCCAGTTTTGCTAGTCTGTTTCAGGTCCTTGGTAGCATGGTTCTTGTTTTCTTGTGTTGGGGTGCCCTCTGGTGGTTATCTGAGAACTGCTGCGTCTCTCTAGTGTCCTGGAGTTCGCCCAGCAACTCCTTTATAATTACTAGCCTCTCTGAACAGTTAAAAAGCAAAAGAAACCTCTTTTGTTTACAAATGTGTTCTGGCTGGAGTGCTTTGCTGACCACTTAAGGCTGCTTTGTTAACCTGTAATGTTCCTTGCTAAAAATGCAAGCCAAGAAAAAAAAAAATTTCTCTCGCCTACTTTTAAAATAAACCCTTTCTCTCTGCTTAAAAACCTAGCAGAGAAAAAGAAAAATATATTCCTACTGGCTTCTGGATTCTTACTCCCGCGCTGCCGACCATGTCGTAGCTTCACTCAGATTTGAACCTTAGCGTTCATAACTGAGAAGCTAGCATGAACCCTCTAAACTCATTTACCAGCTTAGATCTAATCTCACTGCCACCAGCCAAGTGATTTCCAGGACTTGGCTCCCTCTCTGGTCTCCAAAATCTACTCTGGGGACCCCAAGACTCAGAAGCCCTGAGCCTACAACAAAGGGAAAAAACCCACTTCCCTTCCCCTTCTCTCTCCACCAGAATTTCCTCTCTGGGCTAACCTGAGAGTACTGATGCAACCTCTTTACATCACAATACCAAGAAGCATGTCCCTTTCTTCCACAAAGAGACAAACCCAAATACAAGGAAACAGAAAAGTTCTATCTCTCTTCCCCCTTAGCTTCTTCCGCCCTGGGACACTAGGAGAGTTAAACATAGAGCGTAGTGTTTCCCCTCCCCCTGTCTTTCCTTTCTCCTTAACCAGAGAAAAACTCAAACAGTTTTAAAAGAAAGCTTTATATAAAAAGAAAGAAAAAGACATAAACTATTCTCTGTATCAAGATGACAATAATACAGGACAATGCTTAAAGAAAAATGAATAAACAATAGAAAAGGGATACACAGCCTGACCCAAAACAAAAAACAGGAGAGAATTAGCGTATTACAATTTTACAAGTACTTTAGCAAATACACATAAAAGACTCCACCAACGGATACACAGATGCAAATACAGCAAAACAATTTAAAAGACTATACTTTTGCTTCCTTTGTACTCACAACTTGAAACTGAAGATGAGAAGTTTGAAGATAGAAAGAACCCTCTCATAGCTAAGAGAGCACAGAACAGACAGAGCCCCACGACCAAGAAAAAAAACCCACAAATTCCCTCCCTTAAGCTTTGAAAAATCCGGTTTTCTGATTGGTCATCTTGTCAGGTGTTTGGTTCCCTTTGTTAACCCTTTACAGGTAAAAGAAACCTTAACCCTTAGCTATCTGTTTATGACAACCCCTCTGATACTTGACTGTATGTCTCTATTAACCGTGCAAGCACCTGACGTTAGGTTACTCAACAGAAGAGCCATGTATCCTTCTGCAAGGTCCCCAAATCTATCACCCTGTTATATACCTTTCCCCAACTCATCCCAAACAATGCCTAGAACATCCTCTCCTCCCCATTGCACCTTTGCATAACCTATTTGGGATTCAAAGCCAAAGGTCCACTTTCAAGCTACCCCTGCCATTCTCACACAGTGGAATAGGATGGTTCTAGTGGGGTTAGGACCATCCATGCCAATACAGAAATATGTGCCAGAAATGTAAATCAACAACATAGAGATGTCAGCACTGTAAATAGATGACTAATATTTTTTACAGCATTGCATTAAGAAAGACGGACATAAGGTCTGTACAATGGTCGAATTTAGTCCAGGCTGAAAAGCAATAGAGAGCAGCCTCATTTGACTACGAACAGCAGCATCAAAGGAACAAAAGTACCGGCAGAGGTTAAACAGAAGATAACATGCATGCTACACAAATGCAACAGTATGGTCAAAACTGGTTGATAAGCTGACCTCTTGCTCCCCAGTATCTCCTGTAGGAGTACTTGCGTAAGAGCTAGGAGATTCTCTCATTAAATTAAGTGGCCTTGGGTTGAGATTGCTGTTATGCTTAGTGGCAAATAAATCATATTGCTTTGTTTTTGACAGTTTCCTGTTCAGTAAGTATTTGCAAAGTCTTATATTGCTATGAGAGGCTTGTCAAGTTGTTGTGGCTTGAGTTAAGTAGCAATTTTAACACAGATGCTGGAATTCTGCAGAGGCATTTTCTTCCAGGGAGAGATGCAAGCTTCACCCACATTGTGGGAGGTTTCAGTTTGTCTTATGGCATAGTTGCAGGTGATAAAAAAAAAACAAACCCTGTTTTTAGATGAGTGTTTAAAGACTTTAAAGGTGGGATTTTCAAAGGATTTAGCATTGGACAAATCTGTCCCTATTGAAACCAGTGGAAATTCTACCTGCGACCTCAATGGGAGCAGAGCTAGGTAAAGGCTGAGCACTTTTTGCAAATCCTATTTTGAATTCTGAAATCCATCTACGGTATCTGGCTAAAGGCACAATCTTGCTAGTGTGAGTCTTGCACAGAAGCACTTCAAGGCAAGTGGGTTCCATGCATTATTCCCTTCTGCCATGTCCAACTCATCCTGGAATTTTTCTTTTAATCAGTATATAAATGGCCTAATGGTAAATAAATCACAGTCTGTTTTCATATTCCCAAATCTTCCATCCTTTGGAAGTACAGTGGATGTGCAATTTAGTAAATGAAATTTGGAGATTTTTTCCCACTCCCCAAATAACATTCTGAAACTGACTGTTAAAATCAGCAAAGTATTTACTAGGCATATTCATGAGTAATGCACTGAGTATATATAATATTCTGGAAACTAAGTTATATTAAATTAATCTTTTCTTCTCCATATGCTAAATTTTAATTGGTCCCAATTAGCTAGCTCTATTCATTTTTGAAGTTAAACTTAATTAAACAATATATTTAGATTTATTGTTGATAACAAGGATTAAATATTTTAGATATTTTTTAGGGGGGAAGAGAGGCTATCAAAATTTCCATTTGCTAAAATATGGTGTGAAACAGCTTTCTAGAAATTCAGTTAAATCCTTTCATCCCCTATTTTTTATAGTTAAAATACTTTGATCAGCAAAGCAAGTTAAGGATAATCTATGCTGGTCTGATCAGATATACTAATGCATCATGTATAAATTAATTCATTGCACGTCACAGCTCCAGATGTGATCTGCTGTTTTACAGTTTTATCTAATAATTGAAACTATTAATGGTTCACATCATTCCAAAACTGGATTTGTATCCCTTTCAACTGATTCCTTATACTTTACGCTACAACACAACCATCATCCCACTGTCGTTCTAGTTAGTTTATAGGTCTATGGCCACTCATTTAGAAAATTCTACTTTCTGTCAGGAAAAAACATCCACCTCAAGCTGAATCCTAATCCAACGTCTAAGGTACACACCAATGGCTATGAACAATGTCGTAATTAGTTACATAATTCAATTCAGAACCTGTCTTGGCATCAGATATGTTACTTGCAGAGATGAGCATGAGTACACTTGTTCATTTTCCTTTTTTCCTTGTGCATTTACAAAACCTATATGTTTTCTCTTAGTGACGTATACTTTTTCAGAATCCCAAGGATTTCCACTCTTCCCTCCTGCCTCCTCCTTTATTTCCCCCACATGATTATTCACTTTCACTCTTTCACACCTTCTGTATTTTTTGTGTCATACTTTGTATCCTTAGGCAGATCCTCAACAGGGTTAAATTGCCACAGCTATTAAAATTTATACTAGCTGAGGATTTGCCCCAGCTCTTCTAGTTAAGGAGAGCTGGCCATAGATCTTCTGGGAAAGTATCAACACCATTCCTGAAAGGTTCAGAAAGATGGCTACGGAGAATTGTGAGGTTCTCTTCTGTTTACTTTCTGCAATGTTCTTGGCCCTCGGTATTGACCTAAAATTTGAAAGTACCCCATAAAGCTAATTTGGGGGGAGGGATAGCTCAGTGGTTTGAGCATTGGTCTACTAAACCCAGCGTTGTGAGTTCAATCCTCAAGGGGGCCATTTAGGGATCTGGGGCAAAAATCTGTCTGGGAATTAATCCTGCTTTGAGCAGGGGTTGGACTAGATGACCTTCTGAGGTCCCCTCCAACCCTCATATTCTATTACTCTAATTCACACTCAGAAACCTCACATAATTGTACATTACCATATTCCCAGACCACCAGTCTCACTTGTACATCCATACTGTAGACTCTACTTTATTGATAATAGTATTATTGTACTAGTGAGCTAGTACTAGACTAAATGTCAAATTTACTATGCTAAATTAAAAGCATTATCCTGTCCTAAAAACCAGTTAAAGTTCGTAGTATCATAACGATGTTTTCCTTTTAAACATAGGCCAACAACGAGTCACTAAGTTCCCTGGTATCAATATCTTTAGCTGTTACTATACAGTATACGGTACATTAGGAAGATTCAACATCCAGTAATATTAGGATTCAAGGCTTACTAGAAGGGGCACAGTTATTCTCCTGTAGTTAAGACTGTGTGTAGTATACAAAAAAAATTAAATATGTAAATTAACTATAAGCCCACCCTTACTTGCAGAGTAGTATGTTACTCTTGGAGTATTGTTATTCGTATTATCATACTACCTAAGGATATGTCTACACACCCCATGGCAGCAAGCCTCCCAGTTTGGGTCAACAGACTCCTGTTAGCAAGGCTCATGCTGGCGGTGTGTAAACAGCACTTTGAACTTATGGCTTGGGCTGGAGCTCAGGCTGTGAAGCCCCCCAAGCCCTCAGCTTCAGAGCACAAGCTGCAACATCAAAGAACTACCTAGATAACTGTTTTTAGGCTCACTTTCATGGGCTTTTGAGACATAGGAGTCTGAGTCATAGACCAGGATAGCTAGGTGCAGTAAAAATACAGAACAAAAAGACAGTCCTTGCCCTAAGGGGCTTGGTAGTTCCTTTGATTGTAAGGTACTACTCAGCTTCAGTAAGGTGACAAAATCATAACCTATAATAGAAACAATGCATAGATTTTTGATCTAGATCCATTCAGTTATTTTAAGATAAATAGATCCTGGTTGGAAATGAGAAATTTGTCTTGCATGAAATCAGAAGCAATTTAAAACACCACAGAATAACAAGGCAAATTGAAACGAAAAGTCAGCTTGTAATGCTAAATTTCAAGGCTTTACTCTTACCTTTAGGGCCATATTTTCAAATGACAGCTGTATTTCTGGAGGCAGTTTAAAAATTAGGCCTTTAGTATCATTTTTACATTGAGTACAATCCAAAAATCTATCTAAGTAGTTGGACTCTATAATCCAACAATCACAGTAAATCCCTGGTTATAGCGTTAAGCAGAATAAGTGTCCTTTGACAGGACGATTCTATGTTGCACATGCTAATGTGAATCAGATAGTCCACAGAATAGCTCATGAATATCCCAAATACTATTCTGTACTCTAGTCAGAGATGTGTTTTACTTCACCGTGGTGCTAAAATGCAATTTCATTACCCTTATTTCTTTCTTTTCTCTATGAGGAATAATTTTGTTGTAACCTAGACTCACCGGGATACAATGTCATGGATACTGAGTAGACTAAATAATATTAGCATAATATGCACAGTTTTTGTCTCCAACTGCCATGCATCACAGAAGAATATGTAATGACTGGCATCCGACAGCTTAATTTATTCAGTTTTATTACATTGGTTTGTTAATAAACTTTAATTCTAGATTTCTTTTTACTTTCTCTAGGTCATATGAGGTGCATAGCCATGCCTCACAGAGCCACAAAAAGGGATGTGATTTACTTTCCACTCTTCTCTTAATTTTTAACCTAATTGTGTAACATAAGGTTAACATTAGAGCTCAGTTTAAACAAAACACATACACTCCATTATTTAAGCTTCTGACTGCTACTCAGAGGCAATTTCATTCTGGTTGCTCAAAACAAAAGCCGAAGTCCAACAAGTACATTAATTATAGAGCCTACAGATGAATGTAAAATCCAGTCGAATTATAAATATGATATTTAATTTCAGATTGCTATATGCAAAGTGATATTCTGGTTTATTAGGAATTTAGCAGTTTTGTCTTCCATTTTTCTTACCTGACTGAAACCTGATCTACTTATACTATGTTAGAATTGCTTGTAATAAACTCATTTGAGCTATTTATGAAGGATGTCAAGTTTGTTTCTGGATCTGAACTTTTTCAAAGGGCACTAGCCCAGGATTTGGATCACCACCACAGACTTCTTGGGTTACTTTGGGCAAGCTACATAGGGCCAAGGTGCCTCGACACTTTTCAAAATCCTTCTAGGTGCCTATCTACATCTTTAGATGACTAAATACTTTAAAAAATCTGGGCCTTAACCTCTCTGTGGTTCAGTCCCCACCTGTCAAATGGGGTGATAGTTCCTCCAAACTGCCAAGAGTGATGTGAATCTAAATACATTGAAGACAGTGAAGTGCTCAGATGGTACCGTAATGGAGATCATATAAATACTAAAGATAGATAAACTGTCCACGGGGAAGAATAAGTGTATCACTAGCATAATTGCAAATGGAATTGATGATGATTGTTTCTTAGTCAGAAACAATGACCCAGAAACAACTCCCTCACAATTGCTAGATCACCAATTTTGGGAAAGCAGTAACAGCAGCAGACTCACATGCCTAATAATTTTGCAATGTCTTAAACCAGGTTAGAAAAGGTCCTTTACAGACACATTCAAATGCACGCTCTACAATAGTGGGAGGCAATCATCTGAGGTTCTACACAACATTGGGAAGAAAAGGGGAATTCAGGCCAAAGACAATCGGGGCACATTCCCAGTCCAACAAAACAAACTATGGACTCCTTTATATCTATGCAGTGCAGGCAGGACCTCAGTTTTTAAGGTTTTGGCTGGACAGCCTCTGAAAAGTAAACAATGTGGGACTTGTTTTATTTGTTTCAAAAAGATATGACATTTGTCTCTGGATCTGATCTTTCCCAAAGGTATTATGTTCAGATTCAGGGTTTTCGTTTGGCTCCATCTTTGTTTCAAAGATTCTTGCTTTTCAGGGAAAAATAATAAGCATAATAACTAAAAAATTTATGATAAATGTATAGAGAACTTTACATCCTCAAGACTTGGAAGGCACTTTGAAAATGGAGGGCTTGTCTACACAGGACAGTTTTACCAGTTATATCAGTATAATTCTAATACAGTTAAACCAATATAGTTATACCATGTGGACAGGGCTGGCTCTAGGCACCAGCAAACCAAGCTCATGCTTGGGGTGGCACATTTTCAAGGGCGGTATTCTGGTCATCTTTTTTTTTTTTTTTTTGCTTCCAGTGGCAAAAGCCTAGAGCCGGCCATGAGCAGTAGCAGCGCGTCATGCACAGGGGGCGCCCTGAGGCTGCTGCAGTTCATGCCGCGGGGGATCAGCGCCGCACCGCTGGGCCGGGCAGGCTCTGAGCGGGGAACACTTGGGTTGGAGGCCACCCCACGGGGCACATGGGGCTGCCTGCAGAGGCCGCAGGGCAGCCACCCCGCAGCGCCACAGCCGGGATTGGGCGAAGCATCCTGAGCTACCCAGGGACTGTGGCAGGTCGGCCAGAAGCAGTAGCAATGGGGCCATAGAGGGTGGGCCATACTGCCGTGTGGTGCCCACATCCCACTGTCCAGGGTTCTGCTCCCTCTGGGGCTACCCTGCCCTGGCTCCTCAGCCCCCTGCTGGGCCAGTCCCCCGGCTCTGCCCTCCTGGGTCCTGGTCGGTCCTGGAGGCGGGAGCCCTGGCTAGAGGGACCCTAGGCTGAGGCACAGCCCGAGAGCCCCGCTGCTGACCCCAACCCTGCCAGTGCTGGACTGGCTGGAGGCAAGGGGGGAGAAGGCGGAATCAGCACTGGTGTGGGACAGCCCAGGACTGGGGCAGCAGGAGGTGGGGAGGGTGGGGAGAGCCCATGGCTGGGGAGGGGGGGCAGCCAAAACTTTTTTTGCTTGGGGTGGCAAAAAGCCTAGAGCCAGCCGACTCGCTTGTTCCAAAATAAGAGTAGGTATTTTTGGTTTAATGTAAATCTGTTCCACTCTTGCACCAGAATAAGAGTGCTCACATGAGGCATTATACCGGTATATTATTTCTCTTTAAATTCACACCTTAATTAATATCAATATAACTTTCCCATGTAGACAAGCCCTTCAAATGCTATACAATTCTACAATATCTTTTCACCCACCACTGAAAGGCAGCCCACTAGCAATTTTGCAACACAGTGCAATATTATACAAAAGCTTAGGACAGGAGGTGAAAATACCTATGACATTGAAAATTCAGGAGGTGCTTGGATAGGCAGAATGTGGTTTAATACCCTTAGTCCTGAGAAAAATGCCAAAGAGTCCTACAAATAGGCAGGATCATTATGAATTAATTAATTTAGCAATTATCTGTTGTCGAATTTAGTATGTTCTTTCCCTTTTTCTTTTAACATAAGATGAAATGAATTAATTAGTTTCCTGACACATATATATATTAAAATGTAACTGGTTCATGAAGATTCTGTCCCACTTCTATCACATCGGAAGTAATCACTCTGTTGATCAAATATCTTTTTATTTTGTTATTGTTTCCCCATTAGAACCCATATCCTTGGCAAACTCAGCTAAATTACACAACCTACCTTCCAACTCTACTAAACCCAATTATGACTTGTCTGTAAGTGCGAAGATTCAATCATATTTTCCCTCCTCGGCTAATGCCAGCTGACTAGTGGAGCAACTGAGCAATAAATTAAAAATATTGGGTGCAATTCCACAGATCTTGGAGAAGACACGTAAAAGAACCCAGGGCCGGCGCTTTCATTTAGGCGACCTAGGTGGTCGCCTAGGGCACCAGGATTTGGGGGGCGGCAATTCGGCGACGGAGGGTCCTTCCACGCTCCGGGACCCGCCACCAAAATGCTCCAAAGACTGGGAGCACGGAAGGACCCCCACCTAGGGTGCCAAAAAACCCTGGCGCCGCTCCTGGGACGCCCCCACCTCAGATCCCTGCGTCCGGCTGCTCGGGGAGTGCGTGGTGCGAAGCCTGTGGCTGAAGCCAGAGCACTGGGAGTGCTGTGCGGGCAGCCCCAAGGCGCAGCCCCTGCTGCGGGGCTTCCTGGAGGGCGCCACAGGGCAGCCGCCGCTGCTGCTGGTGACGCTGAGCCCGGCAGGGCAGCTGGCACTCAGCACCAAGCTCCCCACAAGCCCCAGCTGTGGCAAGGCACTGTTCTTCCTGTGCAGGGGGCCCGGGCCGCTGAGCGCTCCACCTGGCCCCAGGGACCTGCTCTATGGGGACCTATCTGTCTCCTCCCTGAGGCACTTCGCCGCCCTGGTGGAGGAGGTAAGGGGCCGCGTGCAGGGAGCCCCAGCGCGAGGGCGGCTGGATGGGAGCCCAAGAGCAGCCCCTTCTCCTCCGTGGTTCTGGATCCTGGCGGCTGGCAGGGACCTACCCCCGCAGCTGCCCCCCTTCTGGCCTGGCTCCCAGTCTCTAGCACCCAGGGAGCCAGCGAGGTGCCCAGCCTGGCCGTGCTAGTGCCCCAGGTCCCTGGACGGGCCTGGCACCAGTAGGGAACCTCTCTGGTTCCCACCTTAGTTCAGAGATCTGTGACCCATCCCCACCCTCGAGGCTCTCTCCCCTCAGCCTGGCTGAGCCAGAGGTGGAGGCTGAGGATCTGTAGCCTGGCCAAGCAGTGGGGTTTTTTAGCTCAGGGAGCAGCAGCTCATGCATGTGGAAGCAGAGATTTCAGGGTCAGTCCCTGCTGCGGTGACTCACCCTGGGGTGTCCCCAGGGACATAGGTTACAGTGGTAAAAAACAAGTTGCTAAGGGGTTGTGTGCAATGTTAAGGTAACATCAAGGAGAACAAGTTGCTAAGAGACAACAACGCAAAACTGTAACACACACAACACAGTGTAACACCATGTATCTCGATACATCAGCCCCACACATCCCTGTTCCCAGATACCATCCATTCCCAGAGAAAAGCTGCTCTACTTATCCATACTCAGAGGCCACCCAGATACCCTTAACTCTGCCATCTGTAAGCCCCAGCCTAGCCCAGCAGGGAAGTGTTTACAAAATCAAAACACACCTGTAGACAGGGCCTGTTTAATGCCAGTGTTCCTATGGGATTAATCTGTGTTTCTCATGGTTAGCTTGAATCTGGTTTATTTTCTGTTTAGGACTTTCAAGAATCACAACTTATATGTCTTTTTTGTTTGTAATCTTAATGGATTGTAAACTAGAATATGTACAGTATTTTCCCAATAGAGGTGTCACCTAAAGGAATTGTTTTTTAATAAATATTTTATTTTGAATTGTGTTTCAGTATGAATTGAAGATGGGAAATCTGCAAATGATAGAGTATATGTGGAAGTAGGTGTCAATGTAGAAGTATTTGGAGTTGGCATTGTTATATTTAAGACATTGAACCTTCATTCACAGTTTGTAGGCTACCCAACCAAGTTATTTTGATTTTGTGGATAGCATATTTGTTTATGTGAGCAATTTACCATCTCAAATCTTTGATGGGTTCTGCAAATTTGGTAAGTCATAATTGCACAGCTTGCAGCGTATGTTTGTGTGCTGTGACTTTGTTGTAAATGGTAGACAGGTAGCATATGAGAGGACTTTAGCTCCAGTGTTATGTAGAATTTTTTTGGGATGTAATGAATAGTTTTAAGATTTGATGCATGGGGTCCTTTGGTTCATGTGTCTTGAGCAGGGTGATATGTGATCTCTGCTATGCATTATTTCTTTATGTAGCTTTTTGTTCAGCAGAGATGTAAGCATTGTTTCATGGGCATTCCACGGACGGATAGAGTTTAAGGGGTCCTGGACTGTGGTGACAATAGCTGAGTAGGATGGTTGGCCGGGGGACTTGGCTAGTGTCGTGTAAGAGGGAGAGAAGATGGAGGATGTACGGTGTGAATGGTTTTATGCTGTGTTTCTTAGCGTTGTGCATTTGGGTTTTCGTCGCTGTCTCTCACACTGAATTTTATACAAAGTATCTTTTTGTGTTGATTTCCTGGTTTTCTTGAAAATTAGAGAGAGTCCAGGGCTCAAGAGGATTCAACAAGAGGTCCTTCTCCTCTCTCTTGTGCAGTCGCTTTGCACCTGCTGTGTGTGCAGAGTAGGGTGAAGCTGGGCTGCATCAGGGGCGGCATGGCTCCTGGGGGATGATTGCACCAGGGCTCAGATGCCCAACCCCATAGATTCTTCTGGCACAGGGGATGTTTCAGGGCAGATCGACGGCAGACAGAGGACATCTTGATGCACCTAGGGACTCCCTGTACGTTGATGCCTATAGGGACGTATGGCAGTGGGAGGTAGAGATGCAAGTAGTGCTGTCCGCGGCTGCTCTGACTGCTTACTGTGGCCTCTCTGTCCCGTACTTGCCCAGCCACATTCTAGGAGAGATGCAAAGCTCACCTCTCAGTCCCGTGCACTGACTCAGGAACCCAACCTGCTATAGAAATCCACCACTCAGGTTGATTCTTTCATGACGCTTCTCTGATTGAACAAAACTGGCACTATTGGCTGAATCAGGACTCACATGGGGGAAGGCAGGCCCTTTCTACCCCAGGGTGAGTTAGGCATGCAGATGAGCCCACAGCTCTGTGATGATGCCTCCTATGGGAACGCCTCTGCTTGTGTCACATGTGCTGCTCTTTGGCAGAGGGACTGAGCTGGGCCTGAGGGCAGTGCAGGCAGGGCCGATGCAACCATTTAGGCGACGCGCTGGGATTTGGGGGGCGCCATTTTCTTCAGCAGCGACCGCGGCGGCCAGATCTTCGTCCACCCCGGTCACCGCCGGCATTTAGGCAGAGGGAGCTGGGGCAGGGGAGCATGGGGAGGGCCGCCTGCAGCAAGTAAGGTGGGGGCGGCACGCAGGGGAACTCCCCACCCCAACTCATCCCTGCCCCGCTTCCTCCCCAAACACACCGTAGCTGCTTCACTTCTCTTGCCTTCCAGGCTTTTGGCACCTAAGCTGATTGATGCCACAAGCCTGGGAGGTGGGAGAAGTGAAGCAGCCACGGCGTGCTCGGGGTGCTCATGCTGGAGTGTGGGGAGCTGCTGCACCCCACCCTCCAGGAGAGTGGAGGGTGGGGAGCTGCTGCAGGGCGGAGGGACGCCTCAGGACTGGGGGGCGCAAGGTGGAAGTTTCGCCTAGGCGCGAAACATCCTTGCACTGGCCCTGAAAGAACCCCATTCCCACTAACAGCCAAATAAATTCTTGCTAAGTAGCACATCTACCTGCATAGATTGGACACTGATGAGACTAGGGAACTACAGTCATGTAATACCACCAATAATAATCAACATGAGACTCGTGACTAGTGCACAAAACAAATGAAATTCAAGCCACATATGTGTATACATCCACAGACCACACACATGGCTATTTACAGCTCAGTGAGCCATTGGCTCAAGGGAACTTTGACAGACACACGAATGTATGAAGCCATTCTCAGAGCAGTTTCTTTCTCCATAAGTGAACCCTTCAGCTCGTCACTGCATCTGCATACCTGGCTCAGGAAGAACCTTGCCTGTGGCTAGCATCTTATAATGTAGAGACTCAGTAGAAAATAAAAAGCAATGCTTAATACTCTAGGAGTGGCTGGAGAACAGATCCCATTACAAAGAATTTTCATGTAGATGCAAAACAGTTCAGGAAAAGTGGGAAAACAGCATTTGTTGTAAAAGTGCCAGAAGAAACCCACAGCAATCAGCACCTGTTTTCTGAAGTCAGGCTAAGCTAGCAACTCCATGTCAATTGTAAGAAGCTACTCAGCCAGACAAACATGAAATTGGGAATGCACATCTTGAGTCTTCCACTAATCCTAATGGATAGTCTGCATTCTGTTAATATTGCTTATCTGTACTGTAGGGTCAGCCAGCAACACTTCACTACTGTAATGGTGTATGGCTGGTTGAATGGATTTACAGCCTGACGTAAGAGTGGGATGAACACATGTCTCTGTCGTACTCCTTCCTTGGAATGTGAATGCAGAGTTCTCCCACTGGCTAGATTACAAGAGATTAACCTTTGGCTTATCTGACAAGAATATTAATTTCCTAGCAGACAGTCCGAAATTCTGTTCCACAAAACTAGAGGTGGGACACATAACTTGGAGGGCAGTTAGATTTGAAATATGTCAGAACATTTCCTCAGAATGGCAGTAATATTTTACTTGGGTCTGAACTTTGTAGGTGTCAACGGGAAATCTTAAAAAACCACATTAAAACACCATTTCAGTGCAATGACAGAGAAGTAAGGGTCAGGGCCCAGGCACAGCTATACTGGATTCTCTGCCACAATTTCTCCATGTACCAAGCAATGCAGAGACTCACCTGGTCTGCTTGATGATCATTTCTTCAGGGGTGTTTTTCTGATGTGCCTCATCATAATGGTTTGTGCCAATCACATCTCAGGTAGCAGGTTGTCACAGGTTACACATGTTACTCGACCCCACTGATGGCAGAACCTCACAAAGTCATATTAACAGTAGGAGATTTGCAGTTTTGCATTCATATAGTTTATTTTTAAGTACCTAGGCAATACAGTTCTGGCTGTTGAGCAGCAGCCAACACCTGCCTTTTGTCATTGGGTTCCTGTCCTACTGATCTTCCTATCAGCTTCTGCCATGTTGTTGCAGCACAGAGAGCAGCCAGGGAAGAAGGAACAGGGCTAACGCTGCTCAGGGAAATGGGGATGGAGAAGAGATGCCATTGACAAGATCCCTGCAATATGATTTGCAGAAAATCACACTCTAGGCCAGGGGTTGGCAACCTTTCAGAAGTGGTGTGCCGAGTCTTCATTTATTCACTCTAATTTAAGGTTTTGTGTGCCAGTAATACATTTTAATGTTTTTAGAAGGTCTCTTTCTATAAGTCTATAATATATAACTAAACTATTGTTGTATGTAACGTAAATAAGGGTTTTAAAATGTTTAAGAAGTTTAAATTAAAATGCAGAGCCCCCCGGACTGGTGGCTAGAACCCAGACAGCGTGAGTACCACTGAAAATCAGCTCATATGCTGCCTTTGGCACAAGTGCCATAGTTTGCCTACCCCACGTTAGGCCATACAACGAGATAAAAGTTGGATGTGCAACTGAATGGAGAAAGAGCATCTCATGCACTTCCTGGCTCCTTTCCCACTTCTCCCCTTCCACCACTGCCAAACTTCAACTCAAATCTGTCCTGGGGAAAAATAGGTATAAGAGAGATAAAAGAAACAGAAAGACCAAAAAAGACTCTCAAAGCAAGTGTTTCCAGATCTAAAAGCCACAACTCTTTGAACTGCTCAAAGCAGTATGGTTAATCCCAAGCATGCAAAGCTCATGAGTCACCCCTCTCCAAACTCCCCCAATCACATAGGGGATGGATAGCTCAGTGGTTTGAACATCAGCCTGCTAAACCCGAGGTTATGAGCTCAATCCTTAAGGGAGGCCATCTGGGGCAAAATCAGTACTTAGTCCTGCTAGTGAAGGCAGGGGGCTGGACTCCACTACTTTTCAGGGTCCCCACCATATAATATTGGCTTAACATCATTAAATGTTAATTTAAAATATATTTGGGATTCTTTTTACTTGCCTTCTGGGTTGTTGGTTTTTTATTATTATTATTAGGGTACACATGGGCCATGTTTTCAAACATTTCTTCAGCACTATAAATAAATTAATGGAGATATCCTGTTTCTTAGAAGCGGAAGAGACCTTGAAAGATCATCTGATCCAGCCTCTACCTTCACTAGCAAGACCAACTACTGATTTTTTTTTTTTTTTGCCCCAGCTCCCTAAGACTCTCCCCTCAAGGATTGAACTCACAACCCTGAGTTTAGCAGACCAGTGCTCAAACCACTGACCTCTACCTCCCACTTTGATTTCAGGAGTTTGGAGAGGGGTGACTCATGAGCTTTGCATGCTGGAGATTTAGGAAAATATTGTTTGATAGAGTCATAAGATTTAGCAACACCATAAAAATAAAGCTGCCTAGGGCACATCAGAAAACCCTACCTGCAAATTAATCTCAAAAGAGATGAATTCAATATGATGGCTACTTGCAAATCAAGGAAGAAATCAGCTTTGTCTGTGATGTGCTGTCAATATTTCAACACGAGATTCTCCCCAAATTATTCTCTCTTATCTGTGATAAACCCCTTGGTCTGATAAATAGGGGAACAAGACTGGAGAATATGTTCACTTGTTTTCCAAGTTAAACAAAAATGCTTTCCATAACCAAGGAAGGAGGTGAGATTCTTATGTTAAAAGCTGGAAATTTACTTTGCCTTGAAAAAAAATACATGAGGTACATTAAAAATATAGCACAGCCTTCAACTCTTAATTTGAAGTGGAGGGTGAGGTACCTTGAAGGGGAATATCCCCCTGGGAATTATTTTATAAAGTGCCTGCCAATCGATGTAACTGGCAGTTCTCGAGATGAGGTCTTTCTGTGTGTGATATGGTATCTATATAGGATCAGCTCCATGAGAGACAGGTAAATCATCTACACCTGACCTTCAATTTATTGGTAGAATTTTAACGAGACTCCTGGGAATCCCCAAGAGTCCTATGTGGCAAGTAACTGTCCTGTAACCTGAAATAGTGGAGGAACAAAACACTTTTCTTTTTGTTCTGTGTTTGAACAGCCCCTGGTACAATGGTGCCCTGGTTGCTGATTAGGGCTCCTAGGCACTATTGCAATACAAATAAGAAATGATAATAATATTAAATAGTAAACAATGGTGCAGAAAAGGTAATAGTGGGGAACAAAGTTTTAAAATATTCCCTTCAGAGTTACTACTTACTGTTATATGAGTGCCACCTAGTGGTAAATCACATCTCCAATGTTTTTCTCTTTTTTAGCAAGATATTTTCCTTTTGCATTTTATTTGCATTATGAGAAGAATTTAGTAGGAGACAAAACAATGACTGTTGCTTTTGTAATTCTGAACCAGTGGTGCAGGAACAATTTTTACAGTAGGAGTGCTGAAAGCCATTGAACAAAACTGTAAACGCTTTATATGCTGGAAACCACTTCAAACCAGAAGAGCTGCCACAGTCCCAGCCCCCTAGTTCCAGTACTCCTGATCTGAACTGTATGGAGATCTTATAAAACAAATAATGTTTAGCACAAATTATTCTATGAATCTGAGAAGAAATGAGTAAGCCAAATTCTGAAGGGCTCCCTCAGGCAAAATTCACACTGAAACATGAGCAAAGGCTTCAGGGCTTTGTTTTTCATAGATTCCAAGGCCAGAAAGGACCACTATGATCATTTAGCCTAACTTCCTGTATAACAGACCATAGAACTTCCTCAAAATAATTCCTAGAGCAGACCTTTTAGAAAAACATCCAATCCTAATTTAAAAAATTGTCAGTGATGGAGAATCTGCCACAACCCTTGGCAAATTGTTCCAAGGCTGATAACTCTCACTGTTAAAAATGTATGCCTTATTTCTAGTCTAAATTTGTCTAGCTTCAACTTCCAGCCATTGAATTATGTTATACCTTTCTCTGTTAGACGAGGAGTAAATAATAAAATATTTGTTTTCTATGTAGATATGTACAGACTGTAAATAAGCCACCCCTTAACCTTCTCTTTGTTAGGTTGAGCTCCTTGAGTCTATCACTATAAGGCAATTTTCTAATCCTTTAATTATTCTCAAGGCTCTTCTCTGAACTCTCTCCAATTTATCAAGATTGTTCCTGAATTGTGGGCACCAGAACTAAACAGTGTTCTAGGAGTGGTTGCACCAGTGCCAAATATAGGCAAAATAACCTCTCTCTACTCCTACTCAAGATTCCCCTAGTTATGCATCCTAGGATTGCATTAGCTTTTTTGGCCACAGTGTCACATTGGGAGCTCATGTTCAGCTGATTCTCCACCAGGACCCCCAAATCTTTTTCAGAGTCAGAGCTTTTACACAACTTTAATTTTTTTTCCATGTAGTCTAGAGTCAGCATCTCTAAAGTAGCAGTCTAAGCAAAATTAGATTAATGGTCATTTTAAACATTGTGAGTAGTCCCATGGGCTGTGCAGGATGGAGGCCATAATTATTAAGAATATCTATAGAAACACTGCACCCATTCATTTTAGAAAAACTGAATTTTTTTATAGATGTGGGACTATTGCTTCATAGATATTGTCAAGTGTGGGTCACATAAGATATATGATGTTACATACTGTATATTAATCCAAATCCTGTTTGCTTTACACCTACTTGATATCAATTAGATTATTCAAGGGAGTAAGACAAGCAGGGTTTTGCCTATCATCATGTAATTTTCCCGCTGCTTTCCTTTTATCACATATTTAAAGGAGAATATTCATAGCATGCTATATTAAAAAGAAAATGAACATATAAAATAAACCTGATGGAAAAAATATCCATGCTCCTAGAAAAAAAAACCTTTTACTCAGATATGATAAAAATGGCATTTTTAGGACTATTTTATCTCTAGGCAGAATGTAATCACCTTAGTGGCTGAGTCTGGCCTGGTAAGTTCTGCTTTAAAAACAGTGAAGAGTCAAAGCCCTAGTGCTCAGCAAGCAGTGCTTGCTAAGCACCTGTGCAAAGAGTCTTCTGCATAGTCTGATAAAGATTGTGACTACGCTAGCCTTTTGTTAAATGTTTCCATCAATGCAGCTCCATTGGTGGTAGCATTGATAGGAGTGCTGTTGTAAACTGACCAACAGCATCTTAAATGCGCCCTTCTTGCTTTCTAAGAGCCTGCTGCTTCCTTCCTGCAGCCTACTTTCCAAACCTCTTCTGCAGCCTATGGAGCTTAGTCCCTCTCCAACTCTCACCTCACCTCCTAATCCTTCTCCATGCCTGCCCAAATTTCTCTCCACTAGCAGCTGCCCTGAATAGGAGATGGGTAGCAGAGCAGAAACAAGGAAAAGCCCAACTAAGATTAAGCTTATGTCCCATGATTTTTGAAAGCATCTACAAAATATATAAGAATGTAATCATTAAAAAATACCTTTACAATATTTATCAAAAAGAAACATTTTCCTTACTTCTTTTGCAGCAATGGATTGTCTGTGGGATGATTAATCTGTTCTCTGTGCATCTGTGCTCCTTTGTATATTCTTGAACCCTTGGTGTGCTTCCACTCAGTCAGATGCATAGATGAGGCAGAGTGGAGTTCAAATGGACTGTGCCTTTATTTCAAAGGCACTTAAATATTCTCCTTGACCCTGTCGATTGCTGCTACAACCAGTGAGTGTTAGCAACATTGATAGCTCTAGGGTTTTTTTCTGTATTTTTTCTTCTGTTCTCTCTTCTTTATCCTCCATTTTGTCTGTTGTTTCTATTTCATGTTAGAAAAGTTTGCAGACACATAAGTCTTGTCAAGTAAAGGTCAATTACATTTCATTTATACATACCACAACTGAACTTACATTATTAAATGTATTTTCAATAACGTGGGCAAATATGCCCAACACAAAGACTGCTCAGTGATGGAACACTTGCAGAAAACCAAAGAACAGTGCTAGGACTCATGGCCATGGAGCAGGACTCCTCTGTACTAGGCACTGTACAAACACAAAACAAAAAGACAGTCCCTGCCCCAAAGAGCTTCCAATCCAAGTTTCTCATTTTATACTTAGATGTAAACAATTTGCTATATGTTTCTACAATGTTAGCAGAACGGGGCTAGGATGCTACCACAATATAAATAATTATAATAATATAATTAATAAGTCAAAGTCCTGGGCTTATGACATCACAGTTCTTTTGTCATGGACAAAAGACTGAGAATGTCAGTGCAAATCCTTATGAAAACACAAACGGCTTTGTGACTGACAAAAGACTATGACCCTGATGCTGAATTTGTTGCATGGAAGCAGAACCCTGCTCCCAAATGAAGCCCCACTGAAGTCAATGGGTACTTGGGATGATTCTACATTGCAACATAAGCCCATGCTTGAGCCCGGGCTCAAGCCTAACCCCCTTTGCATTAACAGTGCAACTACACAACCCAGGGCTCAGATCTCAGGCCTGTAGGGCCAAGCTCCAGTTAAACTGGATCCACAGTCCAAGTTCTTATTACTTTGCAGTGTAGACATAGCCCCGCTTGACTCAGGTCCCAGGAGTATCCCACAATTCTGTGGGTCAACTTCCTTAGTCCTCTTTATCCCTACAATCTGCAATCCATTCTATTGAAAACAGAAGCCACCCCTTCCTTTGCAAACAGCAGCAGCTCAGGTCATTGTTAACCCAGTCTCTTTTGATCCCCGATCTGCAAGCAGACTGTCAGAGAGTCTCCTGGGTTTGCAGTGGAGAGTGAACTGAAGAAGCCTTTTGCAAAGCAAGCTACTTTCTGATAACATCCAGGGCAAGCAGTAAAGTTTTTACACAGAGCACAATGGTCCTAAGGCTATGCAGCTCCATTTCAGGCAGAGGTGCATGCTTGGTGCTAGGGACTCTGGGATATGGTATTTTGACTCCATTGTCACCATGTCTCAGTGGGTCACAGCTGAGGATGCCAAATTCAGGACAAATGGCTGAGAAACAGGGCAGACTCACCTCAAACTGGTGATTATTCTCTCATTAGATTATACCAAGCTAGTAACAAAAGTAAATTTCTGTCTCACCATACCGGTTAACAAGACGTTAAAGACTGTCTCCTTAGGCATTTCAACTCTTCTCTCACCACAAGACACTGGGGGGCTCTATGATGAGTGGTTACTGAAAACCAATTTCATCAAACATAGAATTCTTCTAATCCCAGAAAATCAGCCACAAATCAGGTCAATATATAACTCAGATCTTACCCAATAATCACGCTGATGCCAATCCTTTAGTAAGGCTATGTCTACACTGCCAATTGAACGACAAAACTTTTGTCTTTCAGAGGTGTTTAAAAAAAAAAACCCTGAAAGACAAAAGTTTTGACGCAACAAGTGCCAGTGTGAACAGTGCGTTGTTGGCAGGAGCGCTCTCCTGCCAACAACGCAAATGTCACTCGTTGAGAGTAGAAGTTTTTTGTTGGCAGGAGAACCAACAACCAGTGGCTACACTGAGCGACTTTTAGCGTCACGGCTGTGGTGATACAGCCATGTCGCTAAAAGCTGTGTAGTGTAGACATAGTCTAATTAAAAATTAAAGGTTTAATAATGAAAGAAAAGAATAAGAGAGTTAATAATGTTTAATAGATTATATACATACAAATAATTGCAAAGGTCTTATATCAAGTTTATAATACTGATGGAATAGACTGCTGAGGTGTCTGCAGGAAGGCTACTGGACAGGATGAGTTTTGTATATGTTAGCATGAAATGTCCTGAATGAGACATCAACATAGTTGTCTAGTCTTGGCGTAAATCTTATTTTATGGATGTTGCCCAGGAATACAACACATGTATAAGATACAAGTCCATGGCCAATATTCATAACTTTAGTTAGAAAGATGATTCATGTATATAAACAGGATAATTATATTTATCAAATCATAACTTGATTAATTTGACTTGGGTCTGTGCACTGCAGTGTGGATTCTAGAGCCCTAGGTTTGAGCACGAGCTAGAAAAGTCTTAACATAGGGTTAAAATACACTGTAGATGCTTAAGTCCACGGTTCTCTAACAGGGGTCCCGGGACAATTTGTATAGTGGGGGTGCTGAGAGACATTGAACCAAACTGTAAACCCTGTATATGATGGAAACCACTTCAAGCCAGGGGATGCTGCTGCACCCCCACCACCTCTAGTTCCAGCTCCTATGTTTCCTATAATGGGTCAGCTGACTCACATGCCACTAACAATGGCCTTACATTGAAGTGTAGACACATCCAATGGGGCTCTTCATAGTTGCAGGAGTCTGCCATCTCATAGTCAGTGGCAGGATTGAGGCTTATATATCAATTTTGAGTACAGGAAATGCCCTTCTAACACAGTTTCCTTATAATTCTTCTGCTGGGGTGGATGACACATGTTCCCTCCCATTCTAGCCTCCAAAAAGTGCCAGGGTGTTCGGGCCCCAAAATCAAGGTTTATTCTCTGAGAATGACAAAGGCACAGGGCAGACAGGACCTCCTTACTATCTTCTCAATCTTAAACTCTATGGTAACATAGCTTCCGAAGAAGCCACACTACAAGGGAATTCCCTGCTGGTTGCTGCCTCCAGAGCCTTTCTTAGGCCAGGTCTACACTGCGACTTTAAATTGGTTTAATGGCGGATATACCGATTTAACGCTGTACCCGTTCACACGACGTCGTCATTAATATCGAGT
>NC_133770.1:233771183-233847849 GCF_003597395.2 Chelonoidis abingdonii
CTTTGGACCATGGACGCAAACAATCGATTTCGGGATCCCACTGTGGACGCGCTAAACCGATTTTATTAGATCTGTTTTGTAATATCGGTTTAAGCTAATTTGAAATAATCGTGCAGTGTAGACGTACCCTTAGAGATGGGGGGAAGTAAAATTTGACATGGCCTGCGTTACTTTATTCACTAGGAGTCTGATCCAGAGCCTGAAATTTCTGGAAAGACTCCAGTTGACTCCAAGCCCACATTAGTTGAGAGATCAACCCTAGTCTCCTAATCCCACACTATGAAACCATAACTCCATAGGGCACTCACTGATGGGCTTCTGATGGGTCAGGCAAAGGGATCAGGGAACTGATGTCATGTAGGTGGTAAGCCCTTTTTCACACCTTCCCAGTGGGAATCCTTCCAAGTTATTGTACCCTCTGCTCACAGGAGGGGATGGGTACAGTGCATGGAAGGCTTGATCTTACTGTGCCTAGACATGCATTATTATCCCTGAAATTATTAGGAATCAGAGCTGCAAAAATAAGGAAGGAAAAGTTAAGAATGAAAAAAGTAAATGGATTTTTGTTTGTGACTATAATTGAAAGTTACTTCAAAGAGTGTCAGATGTATGGAGCACCAAGAGAGTTCACAAGATCTCCCTCACAAACACTCCAAGGGTCTGATCTTGCATTCCCTTTACATCTTTTGGAATCAACAGAAGTGTTGGGTGTGCAGGGAATGCATTAGCAGCCCCCCAAAATCATAAGTAGCATACACGCGTGTGTGTATACACATACATACATAAAATGAAACTAGTAAGAGGAAACCAGAACCAGAACAATTAAAACAATTGGCCCATCTATAAACAGGAAATTTTTACAAGAGTGTTTAATAAATCCCAACATGGAAGATCTTTAAAATGGTTTGTTTCAGAATGACAATCAAACAATTTCAAGCGCTGTCTTTCAATACTTTTTAAAATTACATATTAATTGTATTTTAATAATCTTTCAGTGCCTTATGGCACAAACTTCAATGGGGATTTTGGAACTAAAGAGTCACATTGTCCCTTACATCCATCATTCTGACATAAAAGACTAGAAATGGTGTACATTTCCAATTGTCAAGTTCCCTTATCAGTTTTCCTCTGTGGGTTTGTGAGAATAGGTTTGTGCCCTCCTGCCCTTTTTAGTCCCTTATGTCTTCCCTTCCTCCTGATGTTCACCCAACTATGCTGTGCTAGAGAGTTTCACTAAGTAGGATGGGAAGCCCTACAAGTTAATGCTGACCTAATCAGTGTTCATTTGTGCCTGGATGTCCCAAGGGATTACTGTGGGATGATGCCACAGAAAGCAGCCATCCTTTGCTTTTCCTAAAGTTTGCGTGGTTATGGAACTCTGTTAAAGTGCATCTATGCTACAGGAATCAGTTATAACTAGATCATGGGACAATCATTCCTAAACTAGATCTGCAGATGGGGTTGTATGTTGTAGTGCATACATGCCTAGAAGTATCACCTCAGCTGGATCTTTGTGATTGGCTTTGAAGGTATGCCTTTTCTGTCCCAAATTTATCTTATTTTAATTTTGGGAGGCGGGTGGCAGGGAAAGGGGGGGAATAGCTGGGACAATTGAAAAAGCATTTTAGAAATAAAGAAAAATACAAGATTACTTTTATTTAAGGAAAGATAGCTGCAAGGTAGTAATTAACTATTTTAAATTTACAGCTGTGCAGAAAAGCTTTGGTCCCAGCAATAATATTATGAAAATTAAATGGTATCTTAGGGTAGCCAGATTTGCATTTGCAGATGTTTGGGTTTATATACATTCTCAATGAAAAAAATTTAATGTTAATCTGTATTCAGGTGATATCTTGAAATGCTATTGGCAGCCTTTACCCCAGAGCAGGCAATCAAGACTGGCAAGCAGGAATAGTGCCAGTGTTTAGGGGAAGATAAAATATGGGACATCTGACTGCAATAAGCTTAATTTCTTCATAAATTCATTTGGATTTTAGAGCAATTACAATTTGGTTTCCCTCTCCTAATTCAGACTATGTCACTCCAGGAAGATGGCATTTTCTTTTAGGCAACAACTGCATTTCACTAATCAGCCCAAGGAAGGGTAAATGAAGCGCGTTAGTACATTTTCATCCTTGGATTACTCAGATAAGTTCCTCAACTATGTAGCCAATTGGTGTTGGTTGATTTCTATTTCTATTTTATTTATTTTTAGCAGTTTAGCTGGTGACGTTGATATTTTACAGTAGGTGTGCAGCCCATGAATGAATACCAATATTTGTTAGGAACTCAAGTTAAGTTTTCCTTTCATTATTATTATTTGCATTCCTTTATCCTTCCTTCTTTTTCTGCCCCACTTTCTACAGTTTATTTTTTAATTTTATGTTTGTAAACTACAAACATTATCATTTTGCTGCTTTATTCCTATATTGTGCTAAGATGACATTTCTCAAAGCTTCCTATCCTCAGTGATTGAGACAATCCACTTTGCTATATTCAGCAGTGGCAATTCAACATAGCAAAGCAGTAGGGGGCCAATTGATATTGTGCCAAAGTGAGAAATTGTCCACTGTACTAGATGATTCCCTACAACTGGCAGAAATGCACGCAATATATAGCAATTAAGAGCTATTCTTTAGGGTAAACATTACTCACTATACATTACCTACATATACGGCCACACTGAGGCTTAGCTATGCATATTCAACTCTGATTTCACTGAAACTTGAGATGTAATATGGCCTGCAGAAAAGAAGCATGTGGGACATTACTTGGTGCTGAGGGAGGAGATTATGAAATAATCATTGGTTTCTAAATTTCTAGTTGTAACTTTGGTTTCTGACTCATGCTACACACAGTGCTGCCAACTCAGGTATTATTATTGTGAGAGCCATAATATGTAGATTTTTTCTTAAGGCCCCAGCTGATGGACTCATATGATTATGTGAGAATCTCAGATTTCATGTTTTTTAAAAGCAAGTTTCTAACCCGCATGGTTGCAGAGAACCCCAAGGCTCAAACACCAGAAGGCAAATAAAAGGAAACCAGAAGTATTTTTTAAAACTGCAGGATTTTTAAGGCACTCTTTTGTATTTTGGGGACCTGACTCATGGTTTTGAATGCGTGGAGTTGGCAATACTGTTAACTAATGATGAACTTGTCATGTCTCTGTGCCTTTCTGCAATATGTCATAAGGGTGCCCAAAGATTTAAGTTAATAACCTGGCATTAAAAATAGGATTGTTACTATTATTAGAAAATCTTAAAAATCAGATTATTACTATAACGGCTTATCTACAGCATCTTTTAGTTTACTACAAGCTGGAGTGTAAATCTACCCCTGATTAGCCTGCACACTCTCACTGCTCTTTTGATACCAGAGTTTAGGCTATTACTCTAAAGTACAAATAAAGAGATGATTCTGGCATATCACACTACATTGTGGCAACAGAGACTCATTGCACAAACAGGGCTAGGATAGGAGGGGACTGAAAGAGCCAGAGACACACATAGATAGGACAGCCAGGCACATACACACAGAGGGGCAGGCAGACAGACAGACACACACACACAGGCAGGCAGATGCAGATACATTCAGGGCCATAGCCGCTGACTTTGTGGGTGCTCTGGGGCTCAAGCACCCATCGAAAAAAATTATGTGGTGCGCAGCACCTGCAGGGCTGGATTAAACTTTTGTGGGCCCCAGCACCCAAACTGTGACCCCACCCCCACTTGGCCTCTTCTCCCTATCCCCTGAGGGCATGGTCCTGCTCAGCCTCTTCTATGCTGAGACCCTACCCACCATTTGCACGGGGGAGGAGGGGAGTGGACAGGAGCACCTACTGGCAAAAACAAAAGTCAGCACCTGTGCTCAGGGCAGGCAGGCAGATACACATACATGCAGACACACACACACTGTCCTTTACATGTATGCAGGTAGCCACAGACACAGGGGCAGACAAACTGGTAGGAGCACACTCACACTCGGGGCAGGTAAATGTAAATAATCACAGGGACAGGCAGACAGGCACACAGGGCCACATACACACAGGGGAGAGAGGTGTGCATACATGCACAAACTTACACAGACAGGTGGGCACACACGCGGGGTGGATGGGTGGACACATACACACAACGATGAGCAGGTGTGCACACATACATGTGGTAGGGTTGCCAACTTTCTAACCACACAAAACCTGCCTGCCCTTGCCCAAGGCTCCACCCCTGCTCTGCCCCTGCCCCCACTCACTCCATCCCCCCTGACTCTGTCACTCACTCTCCCCCACCCTCACTCACTTTCACTGGGCTGAGGCATGAGGTGGGGCCAGAAATGAGGGGTTCAGGGTGTGAAAGGGGGCTCTAGGATGAGACAGGGAGCTGCAGTGTGGGAGGGAGTGAAGGCTCCAGTTGGTGGTGCAGGCTCTGGGGTGGGGCTGGAGATTAGGGGTTTGGGGTTCAGGATAGGGCTCAGGGCTGGGGCAGGAGGTTGAAGTGCAGAAGAGGGTGCAGGTTCCAGGAGAGAGTTTGGGTGTGGGAGGGGACTCAGGGCTGGGGCAGGGGATTGGGATGTGAGAGGGAGTGAGGGCTCCAGTTGGGGGTGTGGGCTCTGGTGTCGGGCCAGGCATGAGGGGCTTGGGGTACAGGAGGGGGCTATGGACTGGGGCAGGGGGTTGGGGTGCAGACTCTTGGAAGGAGTTAGGGTGTGGAAGGGTGTTCCAACCTGGGGTTGGGTGCTGGAGGGGGTTTGGGGTGCCAGCTCCAGCTAGGCGGCACCTACCTCAGGTCACTCTCTGCCTGCCCTGGCTCCACATAGCTCCCAGAAGGCTCCTCCTAGGCAGATGGGCCAGGTGGCTCTGTGTGCTGCCTGTGCCAGCAGGTGCCACCTCACATTGGCCAATGAGAGTTGCGGAGCCAGGGCAGTGCGCGGAGCTTCCCTGATTGCCCCTCTGATTAGGGGTTGCAGGGAAATGCTGGCCGCTTCCGGGAGCCACGGCAGGCAGGGAGCCTGCCTTAGTTCCGCTGTGCCACTGACTGTACTTTTAACAGCCCAGTGGTCAGTGGTGATGACCAGAGCTGCCAGGGTCCCCTTTTGACAAGGCATTCCAGTCAAAAACGGGACACCTGGCAACCCTAATACACGGGCACACATACCCAAGAGGCAATCAGGCACACCCATGGGGTGAGCAGGCACGTCCACGGGTGGACAGATCTATACATACACACAGGGGTAGGCAGGTGCATACACCCATGCACACCATCCCCACAAAGGGGCAGATGCGTGCAAACACACGCGGGGACAGGCAGAAACATACATGGGTGCCTGTGCGCACACGCGCGAGTGCGCACACACACACAGAGGAGTGAGTGCTCATACATGAGCAGGGGGGCATATGCACAAGGGTGCTGGAACAATCTATATAGTGGGGCTGTTGAGAGCCATTGAACCACACTTTAAACGAGGGGTAGGCAACCTGCGGCACGCGAACTGATTTTCAGTAGCACTCACACAGCCCAGGTGCTGGCCACCGGTCCAGGGGGCTTTGCATTTTAAATGAAGCTTCTTAAACATTTTAAAAACCTTATTTACTTTATATACAACAATAGTTTGATTATATATTATAGACTTATAGAAAGAGCCCTTCTAATAACGTTAAAATGTATTACCAGCACATGAAACCTTAAATCAGAGTGACTAAAAGAAGACTCGGCACACCACCTCTGAAAGGTGGCCGACCCCTGCTTTAAACCCTGTATATAATGGAAACCACTCCAAGCCAGGGGTGCAGCAGGACCCCCAGTTCCAGCACCTATGCATCTGGATGCACGCCTACAACAGGCAGCTGCTCAATCACACACAGCAGCAGACAGGGATGTGCAAACACACCGCTGCAGGCAGGGTGGTGAACGCACACACACAAACGGGAGCAGGTGCGCGCGCAATCACACAAGGTTCGAGCGCGGGCAGCCCACACACACATTGGGCGGGTCCAGCGAAGGGGGCGGGGCTATGGGGGCTGGTCCAGTCCTGCTCCTGCCGTTGCCATGGCAGCCTGGCTGCGGAAGTGCTCTGCGGCGCTTCCCTCCAGCCGCAGGTCCGCGGGGAGCGGCTCCCTCCGCGCTGCTGACGATGGCGGACGGCGGGGAAGCCGCGGGCCAGCAGGCAGAGGCGGCGGTTGGCGGGGCTCGGCGGGATAAAGGGCCCCGGGCTAATGCCCGGCCACCCTCGGCCCGGGACTTACAGGTGCGGAAGGGCCGGGGCGATATTTGGGAATGATGACCGACAGCCCAGTGGCGCCTCCCCGACAGGTGCCGTGTTGTCCGGTCCCGTCCCGGCGGCTGCGGCGCTCCGGGCTGCTGGGCGGGGGAGGCTGGCCTGGGCAAGGCCGGTTTGTGCGGTGAGAGGCAGGGTGTCTGTCCTTTCCATGCACACCCCTGGCATCCTGCCCCACGGGGTTGTAACGTGCCACATGGTGTGGAGTGATCCGCCAGGCGGAGGCAGGTGGCTGGCTTTGTGTCACACTCCTTCCCTCACAAGACCCACATTTTTCAGGACTTAATAGCCCTGCCTGATGAGGCTGCCAGCTCTTGTTTGCAAGGCCAGAATAAAGCTGCTTAATGCAAAACCCCTCTTGTACCAATGAGCCTGGCTTTCAAACACTAGAGCAGAGGTTCCCAAACTTGGTTCGTGGCTTGTTCTGGGTAAGCCCCCGGCAGGCTGCGAGACACTTGGTTTACCTGAGTGTCTGCAGGTATGGCTGCTCGCAGCTCTCAGTGGCCGCAGTTTGCCTGGGAACCCCTGTGCTAGAGCAAGGGGTCAGCAACCTCTGGCACGCGGCTCGCCAGGTGCGAACCCTGGCGGGCCAGGCCAGTTTGTTTACGTGCTGCGTTGGCAGGTTTGGCTGATCGCAGCTCCCACTGGCCGCAGTTCACCATCCCAGGTCAATGTGGGTGGCAAGAAGCCGCAGCCAGCACATCCCGCACTGCTTTCGGCAGCCCCCATTAGCCTGGGACAGCGAACCGCGGCCAATGGGAGCTGCGATCGGCCAAACCTGCCGATGCGGCAGGTAAACAAACTGGCCTGGCCCGCCAGGATGCTTACCCTGGCGTGTCACATGCCAGAGATTGCTGACCCCTGTACTAGAGCAATGGAGAGGTCCCTCAGCCTGCAGAGAGTTTGGTTTCCATTGTTAGCTTCCTGCAAAGAAATGCTATAAAATCTCAGCTGTAACCATTTGTTTATCAGCATTAATTTTCCCCACCAACTTGAAAACTATGAAATGCTTCCAAATATTCTTTAAAACCATGTCTATGCTTTCCCATGCTTGCAGCAGCATGTAGGGTATGTGTAGCCAGGGGTCCTGGTGCTGGGTGCGCCAACAACCCTGGCTTGAAGTGGTTTTCTTGGTATACAGCTTTGTTCAATGGCTTTCAGCACCCCTACTACAAAAATTGTTCCAATGCCACTGCGTGTAGCTACATGCCACACACTCACTGGTGTATAGCTACATCTGGCAGTGAAAGTCTCCAGCAGAGAGCTGCTGGCATGTAAAGATCTTGGGCATGTAAAGAGCTGTGTAGGGTATATAGGGCCTTCTGCTCTACTCAGCCATTCCCCATTGTCTACACTGCTGTTTTATACCCATGCTAATTGGGCATGCTGTGTCTACTCTATGCAATACCAGAGTGTAGACCTACCTTTAGCTATCTATTATTTAAGTAAAAGAAAGGTGAAACTGTAGGCAGTGTTACTGTTTTTGTTTAATTACACATAAGGCCAATACATTGCTGGCCAGTCCTGACCATTTTTCCTTTTTACTTACTAATATTAGGTTTGCACATTAATTATTGTTGATAAAGTCTATGAGTCTATTGAGACTAACATTTTTAACTGAAGCATACAGTAGTTACATTCATCTTCAGTTTTCCAGACTGTTGATGATCGGACTTGTAGTTAAGCAGGCTTTTTGAGTAGATGGTCTTTCATGGTGTTAAATTTATCTGAAATAAAAGTTCCCTTTTTAACTAGCACAAATCTGTAGAATGCATATTAGGTTTGAGATACTGGATGTCTTTTAAAAGTTCTATTGCAATCTCACTACTCTGTGTATGATTTTCTTAATAGCCTCAGTTCTTCAACTAGTTTACTTTCCTGGATAACGAGTGGCTCATCACAATACTTATTCCAGTATTAAATACTGTGATTCTAAAACAGTTTGTCTTGCAAAGGGCTCTCTTTATTCAAATGTTTGTTTGTAAGACAAACTATAGTAGAATTGTAGCCCTGCACCACCGTGTGGTGAAATGTTAATATCACTCCAGAGAAAAGCAGAATCAAATTTTAGAACTCTGTTTTGAGATGAAAATTTTAATATTTACAAACACTAAATACAACTTCATTAAAGGCAGTAGAAATCAAGCTACCAAAAATGTCATATTTGGTATCCCTTCGCATACTGTTCTTAAAGCTGAATCTGCCAGAGAAATGGCAGCATCTAGGGCAAGGATAGGCAACCTATGGCACGTGAGTTGATTTTCAGTGGCACTCACACTGCCCGGGTCCTAGCCACCGGTCCGGGGGGCTCTGCATTTTAATTTAATTTTAAATGAAGCTTCTTGAACATTTTAAAAATCTTATTTACTTTACATACAACAATAATTTAGTTATATATTATAGACTTATAGAAAGAGACCTTCCAAAATGTTAAAATGTATTACTGGCACGCGAGACCTTAAATGAGAGTGAATAAATGAAGACTCGACTCGGCTCAGCACTTCTGAAAGGTTGCTGACCCCTGATCTAGGGCTATCCATGGGAAAAGCCTTTCTAATACAGGTTATTATGCTTGGGTGTAAGCCTTTAAGCATTTGCTGAAGGCAGTGTTAAACACATGCTTAAGTGCTTTGCTGAATTGGGATCTTAATATTAGTACATTCTGTCATGGTTGTAAACATGTTATATAAGAACTGAAAAATATAAATTAAAAGCTATTACTGTTATGTTCTCTAACAACCTTATTGAAAGTAATGTGGCCTATTGTTTCACATAAATATAGAATATCTTTGTCTTAACCTTTTACAAGTAATGTGAATGCTTTCTGTGTATTCTGAACAGATGCTTCTGTATAAAAATCTTGTCATTCTTTGCTAGTGTAGCCTTATTACATACTTAATGAGGTAATTCAGACTTGTGTTTAATATGTAAATAAATACATGTGTATATATTTCAGAGTACAGGTATCCAGACAAATATTTATGAGTATCTAAATAATGTCACTCGTGTTTCTAAAACAATGCATACAGTGTTTATTCTCTTGTTCTTTGTATAGTTTGTATCTCTAGTCTTATAGATTTTCTAAAAAATCTGGTATTGTATGTAGTTGGCTTTGGCTGGGTTATATGAAGATGAAGTTAAAGGCAAGTTATCCCATTCTGACACACCACCAGCTACAGTGTTCGGTAACCCAAGAGTACCAGTTCAGAGGTAAGAAGTGCTTTGTACATTATGATTAGTAATTTATTTGACCTCTGTAATATCTGTTTCAGTTTACTAACCCTGCTTTTGTCACAACATTCAGAAATTTGATCTCAAAGAGGTATTATATTCCAATGCTTATTTAAAAAGCTATAACAACACAGGAGAGTAAAGTGGGGAACCCTATAATACTACGTCCACTCTGCTTCCTTAGGAAGTGTTTGTAGCATATGTTTATTTATCGAGTGGTCTTCATTCTGCAGCTGTTCCCAACCACTTTATGTTTCTGTTAGATGCTGGCAAAAGGCTTAAAGTTAAATGCAGAAGTAGTTATGTTGTCACACAGATTTGGACATATGACCTGTGTTCTTTTGGGGGAACAACTGTTAGGAGCAGGAGCAATTCAGATGGAAGACTATGCCTAAGTACCTTTTCAGGGTCAGGAAATCACAGTGCTCATGTCAACATGAGGACTATGATCCATGACCGTTAAGTCCTATCCAAAATTATCCCTGAGCAGCATCTGCAATAGGAGAATTGGCAAGTATCCTCTAAGATTCTTGATGGGAACAAAGAACTTGGGTGGACAACCTCTGTGTGGTAGAGGAATTGAATATATTTTTCTCTGTTTTTCTGGCATGTTTAGGTGCCTATGGCCAACAAGAGTTTGCTTTAAGTACTTAGGGTTCACATAACAGAATATATGGAGACTCATAATAGCACTCTGAAATAAACTTTAAAAAAATCTTGCCAAGTTTAAATTAATCAAATACAAAACAACTGAACAGTAAGATGTGTTTGTTTTTTTTTAAATCCAGTCTATATGTGGCAAGTGACTGGGACATGATGAACCAAACACAAGGCTCGTGTGTCTTTCTAAAAAGGCCCCATCCATACAGATGTGTCAATGTGAATCCTGTTTTTAAAAAATGAGTATATACCAGCGGACATCTCCATGACTGATGACAAACCTACAGTCCATTTGTGCATATGGATCTCTGGAAAGATGAAATTCAGCCCAAGGCTGGATACTTGGGGGACAATAATAATTGTTTCTGGTTGAGATCACCAATCTAGGATGGTTAACCATCTACAGATATCACTATTAAAAAGCTGCTTGCTAATACATACCACAGTTATTATACTTACTTCCTATTCCATGTAGGGAATAGGTTGGTACTGTATCCTGAATGCTTCAGAATGGTATATATTGGCAAACTCTAGCTCTTTATTGGCAATCATATACCATGACTCAGATGAATCTCTTTTAGAAAGAAAAGATGCCCTCTTAACACATTGTTAAATAATTCCTAATTTGGATAGATTGTAGTCTACATCAATTGTCAAAGTTCCATTGAAGTCAGTGGAGCTATGGCTGTTTGCACCAGTAGTGGACCTATCCCATGGATGTGAAGTTAGTGCAGTGGTTCTGATTCCTTATTTCAAAGTATCTTTTAAATTCATTCTAAATGTTTACTGTAAACCTTTGTAATGTTGGCTTTAAGAATATTTTTGAATTCATGTAATAAACAGAAAGAAATAGGGGAAACTACTGCTTGTAAGCTCTTTGGGAGCAATGTCTGTCTTTTTGGTCTATGTACAGCACCTATCACAATGGGGTCCGGGTTCATGACTGGGGCTCCTAGCACTTTGGTAATACAAATAAATAATAATAATGCTGCTTGGTCCCATTGCAGGTTCAAGTACTACAAAGCCAGTTTTCAAATTTAATTGAAGGTTAAGGGCCAGATTCTGCAACCCTTATTCACATTGAATGTTACCTACTGATGTTAGTGAGGCCTCTTGTGGAGTAAATTGTTATTCAGCATGCATAAGGGCACTGCTGTACGGCCCTAAATGAGCTCCCCTCCATTCTTTCCTTGCTACATGATGAATATTTGGAACTATTTACTGTGGCCAAAAGAACATATGTCGTTACAGTGTGTCAGCAACTTAGAATTATTTTATAAAATACTTAAACAGTTAGCCTGAATGGAGCCCATCAGGTCAGAACTTTTGAGAGACCTTATTTTCACTCTTTTTTTTTTTTAAAGTGTATTAAAAAACTAGCTATTTTACATAGTCATAAAGTGTGACGTTCTTGTTACAATGGATATACTATGCAGTGTATATATCAGTAATGTTTTTAATAAAACTGAATTTTTTTAAAATATTTGTTGGCAGTCTAAAAATTGACTCTTTCAGAAGCTTGAGAAAACCAGAAAGAAGCATGAGTGATGATAAAGAAAACCAAAGGTACTGTAAAAACAGAGGCTTATTTATCTATAACAATTATGAATAGAATATTAATCTAGATTTTATTTTTTTTCATTCATACATTTTTTCTTTCTTCATAATGGTGTTGATCTTAGTCTTTGCTCTAAGTGGTAACATAAGGGCTGTTGCGTGACTCATTAGAGGGAAATGGTGACATGGGGTATGGAGGATAGCCTTCCCTATTTAAAATAAAATGCTTTGTCCAATTTTCAAACTGTAAACTGAATCTTTAAGAATGGAAGCCTACAGTTCAGAATCTCTTTGTTTTTACATGTAATAGAAACCCCGGAGCAGCGGCGGGCTCAGCCTGCCACCACTCTGGGGTTCCTGCTGCTGGCCCCTGCCAGCTGGGGTCCCACTCAGCACCTGCTGCTGGCCTGGGGGAAGGAACCCCAGGTTGGCAGCGGGCAGAGACCCTGGCTGGCAGGAGCCGGCGACCAAACCCCAGAGCAGCGGCGGGCTGAGCCACTCAGCCCACCACCACACTGGGCTTTCCACCGGTCCCTCTCGGGTCCTGCTGCTGGCCTGGGTGAAGGAACCCCAGATGGTAGCGGGCTGAGACCCCAGCTGGCAGGAGCTAGCAGCCAAAGCCCCAGAGCATGGTGGGCTGAGACGCTCAGCCTGCCACCGCTCTGGGGTTCCTGCTGCTGGCACCTTGCCAGCCGGGGTCCCGCCGCCGGTCCCTCTCAGTGCCCGCTGCTGGCCTGGGTGAAGGAATCCCAGTCTGGCAGCAGGTTGAGACCCTGGCTCGTAGGAGCCAGCGGCCAAACCCCAAAGCAGGGGCGGGCAGAGATGCTTAGTCCACCACCGAAACCCCAGAGCTGGGCGGGCTGACCTGCTCAGCCTGCCGTCGCTCTGGGGTTCCAGCTGCTGGCCCCTTACCAGCCATGGTCCCCGCCGCAGCCCTACTCACCTTGCTTCTGGTTGGAGTTCCAGCACAAGCCCCCTGCCAGACAAGGTCCAGGCCTCCGGCCCTGCTCAGCCCTACCAGCAGCCAGTTTCACTCACCTCAGCTGCTGATCTAGGGTTCCAGCCAGTTAACAACTGATCACTCAGAAGCCTGTGTGTAACTTAAAAGTATCCAAATACGTGCCATCAGACACTGGAAAACTCAGCAAGGAAAAGCAAGGGCAAGGATCACGCTAAACTAATAAGATCTGCATTTTAATTTAATTTTAAATAAAGCTTCTGAAACATTTTGAAAACCTTGTTTACTTTACATATAACAATAGTTTGGTTATATATTATAGACTTATAGAGAGACCTTGTAAAAACCGTTAAAATGTATTAACGCACGCGAAGCCTTAAATTAGAATGTATACATGAAGACTCGGGACACCACTGCTGAAAGGTTGCCGACCCCTGGTTTATAGACATCAGTGTTGAGATAGCAGAATCAGTTTTATTCTACTGAGCAGCAGCAGATTGACTTGTTTTATCCTGAGTCAACTCACCTTGCCTCCTATACTTAAATAGTATACCCAAAGAGAATAGGAAGCATTCAGCATTTTATTAGCTGTTTAAAATCAAATCAAACAGAACATAAATCAGAGATGCTACAGCTTGGCAATATGTCATATCTAGCTATCTAAATTTGGATAGCGTCCATCACCATGGTGTCTAAGCATATATTAGCCCCTAGTACTTCTAGTCTCTTAATCTTACTTTCTGACATTTATATAACTTCTGATTACAGATAATAAAACTACTAAATAATATACTCTATGAAATGGATCTCATGCAAGGGCTAGAAATTAGTCTATTTTGAAAATAAACTAGATGTTTAGTACTGTTTGTTTTATCCAATGGTTTTCTCTGAAGTTATTGCAGACTCTAAAGTGCCTCAGAATATAAATTAATTTTTGTTAAAAAAAAAAAAAAGAAAAAAAAAAAGAACTAACATTGTTAAAAATGTGACCATAATTGCCCATTAAGCCTAAGATCTCACTTTGGTGCTATTTTTAGTTGTTGTACATCAATTCTACAAAGGCAGTGTTAATTGTGCATCTGATTTTCAAATGCATTTGCATTTCATCAGACCAGCCATAGTCTCGTGCACAGAACCTCCCAGTGGAGATTATTCTTTCCAGGAGCTGGTGGAATCCACACAAGATAAGGAATGTAAAGTCACAGCTATTTCAGGACTGTGTTCGCTATAAAATATGATCGTGGCTCCTAACCTCTAGGAACCTCTATACCTTTGTAGGTCCACTGTAACAATTCTTTTAGTAATGCTTCTTTGTGTATTGAGAAAACCAGAACTGGGTGGAATGCTTCTGTGATCAAAGTGAAGAGGTTTTGTGCCAGAATTTGGCACTATTTGTTTACTGAGCTTTTTTTATTGAAAAATGGGTGTCCATCAATTACTTCAGAAGGATTCAAGTATCAGAGGGGTAGCCGTGTTAGTCTGGATCTGTAAAAGCAGCAGAGAATCCTGTGGCACCTTATAGACTAACAGACGTTTTGGAGCGTGAGCAGCAAGCTGCGTCCGACGAAGTGGGTATTCACCCACGAAAGCTCACGCTCCAAAACGTCTGTTAGTCTATAAGGTGCCACAGGATTCTCTGCTGCTTTTTCAGAAGGATTGTCACTGATGAACATTATTGTTTAAAGATTTTACTCAGGTGACTCAGAATATAGCGGACTACAGATTGTTGGGCCTTCTAATAATAGGAATCCCAGTAAAATTGTTGGTGAACTTTTCAAAGAGGCGAAAGAACATGGGGCAGTTCCACTGGATGAAGCTACAAGAGCCTCAGGTGATTTTAGTAAAGCTAAAGTAAGTATAAAAAAGATAGTTTGGTAAAAACCAAATCAATTAGTTATTTTTGCATAAAGGGCTTATTGTCTTGTAAATTATATTACTAATACTTGCAAATATTCAATTTCCAATCCTAACATTTCATAGTACACTGACTGCTTAGCATGGTTATAATTTCTAACTCCCTGATTTGCTAATTAGAAGGCATATCAATTAGAACATTGTGTGTTTGTGTTAACTAAAGAAGCAGGCTTGTTCACATTTTAATTTATATCCTGCACCCCATTAAATATCTTTGTAAATTGTTTCATGTATCTATTCAGACTGTTTAAATTTTTTAATTAAATTTCTTTTAAATATTTTATCAGTCATTTTCAGGTGGTGGATACAGATTGGGTGACTCATCCCGGACACGCTCTGAATATATATATGGAGAAAATCAGAATGGGCAAGATGTAAGTAAAATGTTGAATAGCAGAAAATAGTGTTACATATCCTGCAATGTTTGAAGCCCAAGTTGTCAAGATAATGTTTTTATATAACAATAGTATTATTTATAATGAATAGCTATAGAGCCATGTAATGTACATTTTAAGAATAATTTCTTAAAGCCAAAGGGTCTACATGGACAAGAATACATAGATTATGAAGTACATAAGCTCTGCTGGTAGAGGAAAGAAGTGTCTGACGAAGACTGACTGGGTCCAGTGTTGTGAAAAGAAAGGATTGTATTACTGTGAGTGCTCTGTGGCTCTAATCTGAGTTGCAAAGTACTCCTTTGAAATTAAACGCTTAATTTTGTGAGGAGGTGCCTACCATATTTCAAGGCTCTGTAGGCATTAGTTGTGTTGATTCAGCCCTATTAAGCATCTCACAACAATTCATAACTTGCAATTTTGTGTGTTGTCTTTATTCCCTGTGAAATAGAAAACTGAGTGTCATTGATGATAAGGTACTGGAATTCTCACTAGCTAGATAAGATCCTTCTAAAGTTGATATTGTGTAGGAAGAAAATAAATATTGTATTTGACTAATTTTAAGTCCAATTTAGGGTGAAGAGAAAACAACCGAAATAGTTCTACTTTATAAAAGTTTCTTTATAAAAGTGGCATCACAGTATGCTTTGTTGTAGCTCAGTGATTTCTGTGTCAATTTATAGTTAGAAAGATGTATCTTTTCCTCTCAGCTTTGCATATTATTTGCCCAGTGAGAGTCAAACAGGATTCTTTCCATATCATGCATCATCACCAATAATAAATGTTCTGACATCCAAATTGGGCCCTCACCTACACCTTTGAAAGTGCTGGGCTTGTTTGACAAATTGAGTAGAACAGAAGAGTTGTTTCCTGATCGCCATTGTTTTCAGCAGACTCAGATAGGTGTGACTGATAGGAGCTTAATAAACAACTTCGTTGATGCACAAGATGGACAAAACATCAGCAGTAATTGAATCTTAGCTGAGGTTGATCGGCAGTCCTAACAGGAATAAAGAATAGTAAAGCTTACTTTTGCCACCAAAGAGAGCAGACATGACTCTGAATATACACAGGGAATAGAATTGTGAACTAAGATGATGCCATTTTTATATAGTCACTTCAGAGTAAAACTACACTACAATATCATCAGTAAAACTAAATTAACACTAAAGCATCTTTCTCTCTCTGGTGCCATTCAGGCTCCTGTGCTAGGTCATCTCTTTGTCCTTTGGGCTCAAGATAGCTGCATATGATTTCAGCTAACACCTCTAACAAATCTAATTCTCTGCCTCTAATTTTCATCCCTCTGTCCATCTCTTCAACTATGTTTGATATACTTATGTGAATGTCCTCCTGCCATTTCAAACTCATTTCCTCCAACCCTGAACTTTTCTCCTAATCTTTCTTCTTTTTCTTTTCTTCTCTAACACCATTGTCAACTCCACAACTCTCCCATATTTGTAACCTCGGTGTTATCTTTGACTTCTCCTGCTCTTTCCGCACCCTAACTAGTGTTAAGTTCTGTCATTTCTTCCTTTCTAAGGGCTTGTCTACACGGAAAATTAGTGTGTGGCAAACCAGTGTGTGAATGAACAGCATACTAGCCTGTTGCACACTAAGTCCCAGTGTGGATCCTGCTACATCATACCAACAGTTCTGTAGTGTGCTTTGACGTACTGCTGTTTGAAACAGGTTGTATTAAGCAACAGTAAATCAAAGCACACGACAGAACTTTTAGTAAACAGTAGCAGGGTCCTCATGGCCTGCTGCTGTGCAGTGGGCTAGTGCACTCTGCATTCACACTCTGCATTTCTGAACAAGTCCTGTGTTTGCAAGTGCTAAAAAAACAAAATTCAGCTATAGCCAGTGTTAAAACCCTTGTCTGTGCGTTTGTCATATTCATCTTCCTTCCTGCAACCACTTCCTCTGTGGTCTTCGGAATTCTCACCTCTATCTCCCTCCCATCTATTCAAAACACCATTGCTAATGTCTTCTTTATCTGCATCTACTCTGCTTTTATAATTGTCCCCTTCAGTCCTTTTGCTGGATTTTCTTACTGCATCAGGTTTCTCATCCTTGCCTTTAAGGTTCTGCATAATTTTGCCCTGTCCTTATCTCTACTTTTCTTTCTTCCTATGCTCTTGCATGCTCCTTTTCTGCGCTATAAATCATTTCTCTCTGCTCCTCCCTCATTCTCCTTTTCTTGCTGTATGCCTCATCATTTATGCTTTTCCCAAGCTTGGGAGAAATCTCTTGCTTCTTCTTGTAAATCCAGACTTCCACATATTTCTTCTGTTAACCCTGAATTGTTCTTACCAACTTTCCCTGGCAGTAAGTCACACTCTCTCACCCAGACATTTTCCTGAATGTTTTCCTCATCTGTTTTAGAATGCAAGCTCTTCTGGGCAGGAATGTCTTCTTTTATGTTTTGTAAAGGATTGCATAATTGTTTTTAGTCTTGTATAAATACTTAAGTAATCTCAGCTCCCTACCTGTCATTTCTCATTCAGTATTGAAAGGCTGACTCCTACCTCCGGTAAATCCATGAGCCTAGCCTCGATCACTCACTTGTCTGAAAATTTAACAAGTACCTTCATGCTTTCTCTCATGGTGTCATTTTCCCTGTAAACATCTGCAAAACAAACTCATTATTATATTTCAAATCCCTCTTTAAAAATCTCCTTTGCCTTGAGGCCTACAGAAAATATGACAATGGTTAGGCTGCTGGGTATGCTGAGAATACACATCATACATACCTATCTTGCTGATCAATATGTCTCATTGTTTCCTTGTACTCTCCAGTCAGTTTGTCTGTACCCATCTATTGTTTCTTAGATTGTAAGGTCTTGGGGGCAGGCAGGGTCTGTATTTTTGTTCTGTATTTGTACAGTGTCTGTCACAGTGGGGTCCTAGTCCATGACTTGGGGCTACTAGGTGTTACAATAAAAATAACAATGATAAAGCTAGTTATGGGAATTAGTAACTGTAACTCTTGCAGATTACTATTACTATTCTAATCGTTTGTGGAATAAAGCAAGTTTATGGGCGCTAAGTCAATTTTAAACAAAAACAGTATTCACTATTTTGAAAGCTTTTCATCACCTGTTAAGCCTAGCATACTATTGTTAGCATATATTTTCTGTGTGCCTTGTATTTTATCTGTTAGCTATGTCACTGATAAAAGTCAAGGCTTATTATAAAGTTCAAGGTTCCCAGTCTGTCTGAGATCTCAGTACCACTAAGTTTGTAATCTCAACTGTAGCAACAGTGCAAATGTTACTAGAAGTCAATATCACTTTGTCTGAGGGAATCTAAAAATGACAGTCCAAAATCTCTCACAAAAACTAATACAGTGTTTTTATTTCTTTTGCCTTCTATCTTATGTTTCTGCGTTTTGCTACAAACTATGTTTTGTTTTAGATTCAGTTCTCTAATCTTTGCCAATATGTACAAAGCTAACAAAAAAGATCAGCAGATAATTGCTTTAGGAATTTTTTCATTTAGTTTTTTCTTATACTTTCTTTGTTCAATAGGTTCAAATTTTGCTTAAACTGTGGAGGAATGGTTTCAGTTTAGATGATGGAGAGTTGAGAACTTACACAGACCCAACAAATGCTCAGTTTCTTGAGTCTGTTAAAAGAGGGTAAGTTATAATGGTGGTTATTTTGCTGACTTTATCAGAGCAATCAGGTGGAGAGAGGGAAATAGTAATAAAACAGTGATGAATATTAAAAAAGTGTCTAACCTTTCTGCAGTGTAGAGCAACTGAGTACTGAAGCATTAAATAATCCTTCTACCAGAAACAAAATTGATGTTACTGCTGAGATACAGACAGTGTACAGTAAGTCCTCGCTTAACGTAGTTATGTTCCTGAAAAATACTACTTTAAGCGAAATGATGTTAAGCGAATCCAATTTCCCCATAAGAATTAATGGAAACTGCGGGGGAAAATGGGGAGTAGGGGGGTTAGGTTCGGTTCCAGGGAAATTTTTTTGCCAGACAAAAGGCTATATAGATATATCTTTCTGTATATATCTATATCTATCAGGGATCAGCAACCTTTGGCACGCAGCCTGCCAGGGTAAGCACTGGCCTGGAGTAGAAAACCACGCCCAGTGGGAGCTGCGATCGGCCGAACCTGTGGATGTGGCAGGTAAACAAACCAATCCGGCCTGCCAGGGTAAGCTCCAGGGTAAGCACCCTGGCAGGCCGGATTGGTTTGTTTACCTGCCACGTCCACAGATTCAGCCGATCACAGCTCCCACTGGCCGTGGTTTGCCACTCCAGGCCAATGGGGACTGCGGGAAGCAGTGAGGGATGTGCTGGCTGCCGCTTCCCATCAGCAGGTAAACAAACAGTCCCGACGTGCCAGGGTGCTTACCCTGGCAAGCTGCATGCCAAAGGTTGCCGATCCCTGATAGATATAGATATCTATACACACACAGTATAAGTTTTAAACAAACAATTTAATACTTTACACAGCAATGATGATTGTGAAGCTTGGTTGGGGTGGTGAAGTCAGAGGCTAGAAAAGGGTGAGATATTTCCCAGGGAATGCCTTACTGCGAAATGATGATGAACTAGCACTCTGCTGAGCCCTCTATGGTTAACACATTGTTCTTCATGTAGCCTCACAGTCTCCAAGGCTACATCTTCACTATCCGCCATATCGGCGGGTAGCAATCGATTGCTCGGGGATCGATATATCGTGTCTCATCTAGACGCAATATATCGATCCCCGAACGCGCTTATATCGATTCCGGAACTCCTCCAACTTGAATGGAGTTGCGGAATCAACAGGGGGAGCCGCGGACATCGATCCCGCGCCGTGAGGACGGTGAGTAATTCGATCTTAGATACTTCGACTTCAGCTACATTATTCACGTAGCTGAAGTTGCGTATCTAAGATCGATTTTTTTCCCCCGTAGTGTAGACCAGCCCCAAGGCAGCACAAATGGAGGGAGGGGAGACAGCATGGCAGAGAGAGAGAGAAACACACATGGTGTGTGTTTCTGAGAGAGAGAGAGAGACGGACGCACATTGCCCCTTTAAGTACACTGACCCCGCTCCAAGTACATTGCCTTTTTAAGTAGATCAGCAAGTTGAGGCAGCAGCTGCTGCCAGCAAGCTCCCTCCGTCCCCACCTGCTCTGGAGATAAGGTACAGGAGAGTAGGGGGACAGACACCCTGACATTAGCACCCCTCTTCCCCACCCCGCTTTGCACAGCAAACAGGAGGCTCCTGGGAGCAGCTCCAAAGCAGAGGGCAGGAGCAGCACAGGGCAGTGTGGGGAGGGACAGCAGAACTGCCCAGCAATTGATAGCCTGCCTGGCGGCTGCCACACAAAGAACTTAGGGGAGCAGGTAGCTGATGGGGGGCTGCTGGTTCACCCTGGTTTCAAGCCCCTACCAGCTCGCTCCAACAGGCTGCTCTTTCTGCAAGCAGTGGCCGAAGCAGGCGTCTGCCAAACAACGTTATAAGGGACCATTGTGCAACTTTAAACTAGCATGTTCTCTAATTGATCAGCAACATAACAATGAAACAACATTAACGAGGATGACTTTAAGTGAGGAGTTACTGTATATTGTCATAGGGACCTCTTTGCAATGGATCAAAAGGCATTTATGCCTCCTGGAATTTTATAAGGATTGATATCGTACGCTTTCTTAATTTCCTGCTATCCTGAAAACTTTTTTTGTGATGGGAGAAGGACTGCACTATGGGACTATTCCATAAACTGACTATTTATTATGCAGTAGCTGCACTGGGGACACCTCTGAAGCCTAAATGTTAGCGAGCATTATCTGCATATATACACACCCATTGCCACTCCATGCAAAGTATTTGTGTGCAAATATGCTCAGATAATCTACATAAGGGGTGTGCTTTTAGTTCCTGCTGTGCAGAATACAGGTGCACATCTGTGCTTTTTACAGTCAGAAGAAAATATCTGAAGTTTTATTATTAAAATATGATATTCACCATATTTTTATGATGGTTAAATACTATAAAAGCAAATTGTACATTAATTCAATCTCTTAGGGCTTATATACATAGCACTGGCAAAATGTGCCAGAGAGTGGAATTTATAAAATGCTCTAACTACTCCTTGGAAACCTACTGATTCGCTCTAAAAGGTGCCTAATTCTCATCGGACTATGATAATGTGAACTACATCTCTACCCCGATACAACTTGGTCCTCGAGAGACAAAAACATCTCACCATGGTATAGGTGAGACCACGTTATATTGAACTTGCTTTGGCCCTCCCTGCCCCTTGTTCCCTGCCTGACCCCTCCAGAGACTCCCATCCCTAATCACCCTCAGGGCCCCACCCCCTACCCAACCCCCCCCTGTTCCCTGACTGCTTCGACCCCTATCCTTGCACCCGACAGGCACTCTCTGGCAGCGGCGGGAAGCAGAGCAGCCCGGCCCCAGCCCACTCCACTCCGCTACCTCCCAGCCACGACGCTCTGCTTCCCGCTGTCAGGAAGTGCGGGGAGGTTGGGGAAAGAACGCCCCGCCGCACTCACCTGCAGCGGGAAGTGGAGCGATGCGGCCCCAGCCTGCTCCACTTTCCATGCCCTGGCCTCAGCCTTGTCGCTGGAGGTGGGGCAGAGGGGCGGAGTGGGGAAAGGTCCTGCACTCACTTGTGGCAAGAGGAGGAGCACTGTGGCTGGGAGCTGGCAGAGTGGAGCTGGCTGCGGCCAGGCTGCTCCACTTCCTGCCACCAGTGAGTGCGGGGGGGTTGGGGAAAGGATGCCCTCCACACTCACCTGCAGCGGGAAGTGGAGTGACGTGGCCCCTGCCTGCCCCGCTCTGCAAACTCCCAGCTGTGGCGCTCCGATTCCCATCACAGGTGAGTATGAGGGCCATCCTTTCCCCAACCACCCCACACTCACCTGTGGTGGGAAGCGGAGTGCCACGCCTGGGAGGTGGCAGAGTGGAACGGGCTGGGGCCGGGCTGCTCCACTTCCACTGCTACCGGTGAGTGTAGGGGGGATCCCTTCCTCCAAACCTCCTCCCTCGAGTGACATGGCTGTGGCTGTGGCGAGGAAAGCAGAATGGGCTGCTCCCGGCCCCCTGCTAATCCTCAGGGCCCCCAAAAGTGCCCCCCCCACAGCTCCTGCCTCCCAGACATTGGAGGGGGAGCCCCTGAGAGCCTGCAAGACCCTCTGCCCCTTATCCAACCCCTCAGCCCCGGCCTGACCAGGCACCCTTAACACGCTGCTCAGAGCAGCATGTCAGAGCTTTACCACATTATATGCGAACCCACGTTATATCGAGGTAGAGGTGTAATTTCCTTTTAGAGCATGCCAGCAGAGTTTACATGGAGCAGTTAGAGTGCAGCATGTTAGAGCACTCTACAAGTCACACACCCTATGATATGTAGTCAAATGCTAAGATTGGGTCTCCACCTGGCCTGTGCCACAAATAACATAATACTTCAGTATGATGGCCATCTCCAGCAGTAGGCTTAGAAGTGCCAACTGAGATTCAAAATAATTTACGGCTTATTCACTGCAACAAATGCCTCCTTCTTTTTGAATATTCATATTATGCCAGGCTGAGCAAAACAGGTGTGGTTATTCCTTAACATGAATAATATTTTAATTAGGACTGTCAAGCGATTAAAAAAATTGTGTGATTTAATAGCACTGTTAAACAATAATAGAATACCATTTATTTAAATATTTTAGATACACCGCTACCTCGATATAACACCACCCGATATAACATGAATTTGGATATAACACGGTAAAGCAGTGCTCCGGGGGGTGGGGTGGGGGGGCAGTGCTGTGCACTCCGGTGGATCAAAGCAAGTTCAATATAACACGGTTTCATCTAAAACGCGGTAAGATTTTTTGGCTCCCAAGGATAGCGTTATATCGAGGCAGAGGTGAATTTATACATTTTCAAATATATTGATTGCAATTACAACACAATATAAAGTGTACAGAGCTCACTTTATATTTTTGATTACAAGTATTTGCACTGTAAAAAAAACAAAAGAAATAGTATTTCTTAATTCACCTAATACAAGTACTGTAGTACAATCTCTTTATCATAAAAGATGAACTTACAAAAGTAGAATTATGTACAAAAAAACTGCATTCAGAAATAAAACTGTGTAAAATTTTAAAGCCTACAGGTCCTCTCAGTCCTTCTTCTTGTTCAGCCAATTGATAAGACAAACAAGTGTATTTACATTTACAGAGAGTAATGCTGCCCTCTTATTTACATCACCAGAAAGTGAGAATAGGCATTTGCATGGCTCTTTTGTAGCTAGCATTGCAAAGTATTTATGTGCCAGATTCGCTAAAGATTCATATGTCCCTTCATGCTTCAACCACCATTGCAGGGGACATGTGTCCATGCTGATGATGGATTCTGCTCGATAACAAGCCAAAGCAGTTTTTATGTCTGTTATTGTATATGTATATATTAGATTGCATCCCTTTTCCCTCCACCCTTTAGACACTGATTGTTATCTGAGATTGTAAGATCTTCAGGGTAGAGGTTGTGTCTTTGTATGTATTTGTACAGCAACTAGCACAGTGGGGCGATGTTACTAATGGAGGACCCTGGGTGCTACTGCAATATAATAATCAGTTGATTATTTCTCAAGGCGTTTTTCCTCACTTGAATTGGATTATGATTCCTGTTAACGACTATGATTGACAGGCAAAAAAAATGTATTGTATTAGAGTGGGGGGGGACCTCCAGCCCATACTTGATTTAATCCAGCCTGCAGCAAGTCTCCAACCCGAACCTCAGTGCCCTCTCCTCCCACACCCTGCAGCTCCTGGTCGGAGGGGTGATCAGGGAAGCTCCATATGCTGCCTCCAGCACCAGCTTCACAGCTCCCATTGGCCGGGAACCACAGCCAATGGGAGCTGTGGGCGCAGCACCTGCAGGCATGGACAGCATGCACCGCACAGAGCCCCCATCTGCCCCTCCGCCTAGGGACCGCACATGCCGGCCACTTCCGGGAGCAGTGTGGGGCTAGGGCAGGCAGGAAGCCTGCCTTAGCCCTGCTGCACAGCCAACCTTGAGCTGCCTCAGGTAAGTGCCACGTGGCCAGAGCCCGCACCCCAAGCCCCCTGCCACACCTTAACTCCCTCCCAGACTCTGCATCACAATCCCCAGGTCTCAACTCCCTCTCGTATCCAAACTCTCTCTCCCAGATCCTGCACCCCAACCCGTACCCCAGTTTGAAACCCCCCTTCCTGCACCCTGACTCCCTCCCCCAGGTCAAAACTGCCTCCCACACCCTAATTCCCTCTCAGGCCCCCAACTCCCTTCTCCTGCCCTGAGCTCCCTCCTGCACCCCAAACTCCTCATCCCCAGCCCCACTCCAGAGTCTGCATCCCCAGCTGGAACCTTCACTCCCTTCTGCACCCCAACCCCCTGTTCCAGGCTGTACCCTGAACCCCTCATTTCTGGCCCTATCCCGGAGCCTAGGGGAAGCCCAGAGGCCTCACCTCCCACTGTGGGGCTGTGTGTGGCCCACAACTGATTTTTTTTTTTCCTTGTAGGTCTGTGGCCCCTCAAAGAAAAAAGGTTCCCCACCCTTGCATTAGAGATTACTTGAGAAAACCTTAAAAATGTTTGATTTAATGAAGAATTATAATATTATAATTCCAGCAACTATTTTTAGACATTATTTCTAAATTCTGTTCCTCTTGATTATTTTTTAAATTCTCAAACAAAATATTAAAAATATCTATGTATGGGCAATATTCCATCTCACTTTTTTTAAAACACAGAACTCCCCAGTAACTTCATCTACTTGAACATCATTTGCAAAATGTAGCTATTAAGATTATACACTCATTCATTGTATTAGTGCACCCTAGATTTCAACTTGTGACTTAATAATGAACTACATGAATTATATATCCATTAGTCTTTATTTTTAACTCCAGCTCTATAAAAAGTAGGTGCAATTGGATTCCTCTGCATTTTGATACAGATAGGGCACTAGTTTCCACTCTTTATTAAAATATTGTTTAGGCTCTTGTAGGATCCATACTGAAATGTTTTACTGTACTGTAATTGGGAATTTCTACTGTGTACTTTAAGGAGACAGCTAAAATGATTTATTTTTATATTTAAGAGAGATTCCTTTGGAACTTCAACGGTTGGTGCATGGTGGCCAAGTTAACTTAGATATGGAAGACCACCAAGAACAAGAATATGTAAAGCCTAGATTGAAATTCAAAGCTTTCAGTGGAGAAGGACAAAAGCTTGGAAGGTAAAAATAAATTTAACAAATTAATGTTCTCTTCTGTCATGCACATGTGAAATTTGCAATTAAAGAGAAGCATAGGGCTCAGGATGACTGCAAAAATACATTTTATTTTTCTATTTTCTATATTTGTTTTCTATGATGCTATTTTAAATAGAGCTTTCAGACACTGATTTTAATTGAGTTATGGGAGACTTCTGGAGAAGGTAACTCAGTGCACTTTCCACTTAACAGCAGTTAGTACCAGAAGTGTTTACTGATCAGTCTTGGTCAGAGAATGTAGTGAATGAAAACCAATACTTTATGCACAAGTCAAATACATCAAAACTTAAGAGTTAGAAGATCGTAGAATTAAGCTTGCCTTTGCAATGTAATTCTGTCCCATTGTGCGTATGCCTTATTTTACAGTTTTCAAGGCTGCAGAGAGTGTTTTGGGGGTCTGAAACTGATGTCCCCATCCAGATAAAAAAACACTACCATGGAAATGAAAGAGTTTAAGAAGAGGAGAGAGGGTGGGGGTAGGGGTCAGCGAGGCCCCAGGCCTGTGTGGTTGCTGCCTTCCCCACAGGCAGGGATGCTCTTCTCTGCACATAGCCTGGTCTTGCCTCTCTCTGAACTCTAGCCCTGCCACTAGCGGGAGTAGTATCCCTGACCTTACTCCTTCCTTTGGGCTCTCAGCATGGTAGGGCGCCTGAAGCCTGCATGATGATGCCAACAATGGTGACTGTGGGTTCTGGGCCTGGCTGAGATGGTCAATTCGCTCCCTGCTTATTGATGGGAAGCATCACACCTGAGCGGCATTGCAATCCCGTTCACTATGTTGCAACTCCTCTTCACTCAAATTTGACTCGGCCGTCTCTTTGTCATTTTGTGGGCCCCCTCAAACAGGGGCCCTAGGACAAACTGCCTCTTCCCCCCTTCCCATCTATGGCAGCCCTCCTTAATTACATGATCACATACTCATTTTTTTTTGTTTGGGGGGGGATGTTCATGGGAACAGCAGAAGTTGCATCCTTGAAACCAGGGTGATACCCCTCCCAAATTTCAAATCCCTGCTTCAAAACATGGAGTTGCCATAGTTAACGTTTGTTTTTTGTTCTTTTTTTGTTTTTTTGTTTTTTAACACTGGCAAAACAACATATTTTACTCTTATCTTTATTCTCAGATGTGGCTCAACCATTTTTGCTAAAAGTTTACAAAAAATTCAGCCTGAAGTGGACACCCAGCATGGAACATATCACCCTGAATGCTTAACATTTGGCTAAGTTATAGGCAACTAAAAACAGGATCTTACAATGGATAGGGTGACCATATTTCCCAAAGGAAAAACAGGACATTACCTGGGGCTTGCCTGAGCCCTGCTGCCTGGGGTTGACAGCCGGAGCCTCTCTTCCCCTCTCCCATGTGGGGTTTGCCCTAACCTTTCCCTCCCAGGGCAGGGCTGACAGACCTAGCCCCACCACCCAGGGCTGGGGCTGAAGTCTGAGCCCTGCTGCCCAGGTCTGACATAGCGAGCCTTCCACCACCACTCCACACCCCCCATCCTCTCCCCCAGCCCCATGTGGGGCTCACCCAAGCCTTTTCCCCCTCTCCACAGCACAGGCCTGACAACCCTAGCCCCACCACCCAGGGCTGGGGCTGACAGCCCAAGGTCTGACGTCTGATGTCGTCACTTCCCCTCTCCCCGCCCCCCCCAAAAAACAAGAAAACAACTTTTCCTCTGCTTTGGCAAAACTGCATTTGTCCCATTAGCTTTCGTGACAAATGCACGTCTTTGCCACAAATGTCAGGACATGCTGGACAGGCTTAAAAAGGGGACTGTCCCAGCCAAAACTGGAACGTTTTGGGGCAACGTTAACAAAGAGTGGTGCTACCAATTCTGCCTATAATCACTGGGAAAAAATGTAAGCAGTATGTTAAGATTATTCAGATTTAAACTTGCTGTTTTATTACTGTTTCTAGAGTACAATGAAGTGGAATTTGACATTCATAGTGGAATGTCATTCTAATCTGCCAGATCAGTTTACCTAGACACTTGATAAATTAATTTATACATAGACTTGTCCTTCTGTTATTAAGGAAATGTAGCTGATTAAAAGTAATGGATTTATTGCCATGCAGATTAAAGCCCTTCTTTTATTGTTTGAATGGGTGGAATGGTGAGAGCCGCAGTATAGGATTCCGCGTGCCACCTTGCCACTATGCCTCAGCCCTGATCTGGAAGGACCACAGTTTGTACATTTAAAACAAAAAGAACGAGGAGTACTTGTGGTACCTTAGAGACTAACATATTTATTAGAGCATAAGCTTTCATGGGCTAAAATCCACTTCATCAGGTGCATGCAGTGGAAAATACAGTAGGAAGATAGAGAGAGAGAGAGAGAACATGGAAAAAATGGGGGTGTCATGCCAACTCTAACGAGACTAATCAATTAAGATGGGCTGTTATAAGCTGGAGAAAAAAAACTTTTGTAGTGATAATCAGGATGGCTCATTTCAAACAGTTGACAAGAAGGTGTGAGTAACAGTAAGGGGAAAATTAGCATGGGGAAAGAGTTTTTAATTTGTGTAATGACCCATCTACGCCCGGTCTTTGTTCAGGCCTAATTTAATGGTGTCCAGTTTGCAAATTAATTCCAGTTCTGCAGTTTCTTGTTGGAGTCTGTTTTTGAAGTTTTTTTGTTGAAGAATTTGCCACTTTTAGGTCTGTAATTGAGTATCCAGGGAGGCTGAAGTGTTCTCCAGCTGGTTTTTGAATGTTATATTTCTTGATGTCTGATTTGTATCCATTTATTCTTTTACGTAGAGACTGTCTGGTTTGGCCAATGTACATGGCAGAGGGGCACTGTTGGCACGTGATGGCATATATCACATTGGTAGATGTGCAGGTGAACGAGCCCCTGATGGTGTGGCTGATGTGATTAGGTCCTATGATGATGTCCCTTGAATAGATATGTGGACAGAGTTGGCAACGGGCTCTGTTGCAAGGATAGGTTCCTGGGTTAGTGTTTTTGTTGTGTGGTTGGTAGTGAGTATTTGCTTTAGGTTGGGGGCTGTCTATAAGCGAGGACTGGCCCGTCTCCCAAAATCTGTGAGAGTGAGGGATCGTCCTTCAGGATAGGTTGTAGATCCTTGATGATGCACTGGAGAGGTTTTAGTTGGGGGCTGTAGGTGACAGCTAGTGGCATTCTGCTACTTTCTTTGTTGGGCCTGTCTTGTAATAGGTGACTTCTGGGTATTCTTCCTGCTCTGTCAATCTGTTTCTTCACTTCAGCAGGTGGGTACTGTAGTTTTAAGAACGCTTGATAGAGATCTTGTAGGTGTTTATTTGTCTCTGTCTGAAGGATTGGAGCAGATGCAGTTGTATCTTAGAGCTTGGCTGTGGACAATGGATCGTGTGATGTGGTCTGGATGAAAGCTGGAGGCATGTAGGTAAGTATAGTGGTCAGTAGGTTTGTGGTATAGGGTGGTGTTTATGTGACCATAGCTTATGAGCACTATAGTGTCCAGGAAGTGGATTTCTTGTGTGGACTGGTCCAGGCTGAGGTTGATGGTGGGATGGAAAGTGTTGAAATCAGGGTGGAATTTCTCAAGGGCTTCTTTTTCATGAGTCCAGATGATGAAGATGTCATCAGTGTAGTGCAAGTAGAGATGAGGTGTTAGGGGACGAGAGCTGAGGAAACATTGTTCTAAGTCAGCCATAAAAATGTTTGGCATACTGTGGGGCCATGTGGATACTCATAGCAGTGCCACTGACTTGAAAGTATACATTGTCCCCAAATGTGAAATAATTGTGGGTGAGGACAAGTCCTTCACACTTAAGTCTTGATCATTGTTAATTCCTTGCTGTCTCACGTGAGACTGCCAAAAACTTTGCCTTCTTTGTTGTAGATTTTAAGGAAGGCACCAGTTCAATAGGAATTTGACGGAGACCATTAATTCATTCAACTTTATAGCTGTTAGTACTTGGTCTGTATTTGATCCAATGATCAGTATAAATAGCAAACTTTATATTCCATTACTAATTCCCTGAGCCATCCAACCTCCATCCTTCTCTATTACTTTCTGCTTTTAGTCTGATATTTCTCTATCACTTTTCATAGTCTGACACTTGACCAAGTTCCTGATGGGATTTCTTTATGGCAGCAATTAAAGCATCTATTGGCTGAAATGCCAGTGTCAGAAATATTGTGATATAATGTATGAACTGGTAACACCTTTGATTATAAGACTCCCAGCTACACTATTGACAGGTGTAGTTTCCTTAAACAGGAGAGAGAGTCATTTGAGAGTCCCACTTGATTTATTTGATACAAAATGAATATGAACAATAAATTGCATGATTTTAAAACCTGAATTCCAATGAAATCCTGGTGAGAGCTTCAAATGCTGCCACAAAAAGCTGAAGTACTTAGATAATAATAGTTGTTGAAACATAAGCAGTAATGTTAAAGCAGCTGACATGTGCCTTTGGATTGCTTAGTCTGGTATCTGGGGGCAAGAATATGTGGATGATAAAATTCTAAACAGTTACATAGTAGTGCAACTACAAAATATGTTCTAGTGACTGAGCTTCTGAGATGTGACAGTCAGCTTTCATCCCTAATCAGACTTGAGATATTATACCTTTTTAGACAAGGCTCTAAAACCTGTTCAAGGTAACTCAGCAAGAGTAAGCAGCAACAAATATACTTGTAACATTCTGTCATCAAGCTTTTCTGTAACACAGATTCATAGGCTCCAGAGCAACCTTGTAGACTAACTCAGTAATGTCTAGCAGTTGAATAGTAAACACCTCAACTGCTTGATGCTCACCAGGTTGTATAATGTGCATTAATTTTGTCAGCAAGGCAGTTCTGATACCTTTTTGGAAATAGCTTAATTCATTCTTAACTATGTAAAATAGATCTTATTACAGTATAAAATAAATATGTAACATATCTAAGATCACATAAGCAGATTTGTTTGATTACAACAGGCAATAGCTACATGTTGTTGTTGATTCAAAACTCCTCATCCGTTTCTCACTCTCCAAGTCTTCCTTCTTTGCACTTAACTGACATATTCAAATGAATTTGCTGAAAAACCTTTCATTTGCAGGTAAGATGTGTGGGATGTAAGTGTCAAAAGCTGGTTCCATTAATTGCATGGGTTTTTGATTTGGAGCTTTCAGTATAAACCAGTGGTAGGCAACCAGCGGCCCACGGACTGCATGCAGCCTGTCAGGGTAATCCACTAACGGGCCACCAGACAGTTTATTTACATTTGCACGGCCATCCGCAGCTCCCACTGGCCGCAGTTCGCCATTCCTGCAGCTCCCATTGGCTAGGAAGGGCAAACTGTGGCCACTAGGAGCTGTGGGCGGCCATGCAAATGTAAACAAACTGTCTTGCAGCCCACTAGCGGATTACCGTGACAGGCCACAGGTTGCCCACCACTGGTATAAGCTATAAGCCATGTCTGATTACTGACATGACAAACAGGGGTGGCTCCAGGGCCCAGCACGCCAAGTGCGAGCTTGGGGCGGCAAGCCGCTGGGGGCGCTCTGCTGGTGCCACGAGGACGGCAGGCAGGCTGCCTCCAGTGGTTTGCTTGCAGAGGGTCCGCTGGTCCTGCGGCTTCGGCAGACCTCCCACAGGCGTGCCTGCAGAGGGCCCGCTGATCCCGTGGTTTCGGTGGACCTCCCGTAGGCACGCCGCGAGAGGCAGCCTGCCTGCCATGCTTGGGGCTGCAAAATCCCTAGAGCCGCCCCTGATGACAAACTTGAGTAATGTTCTCTCTCGCTTTCTCTGTCCCCAGCATCTTTGCACATTTCATGCCACTCAGATATCTTAAACCAGAATGATTTTTCTTCCATTTTAGAAAATACTTTCATAATTTTCATCAAGACTGTCTTGAGCTCTGTGTGTTACCAGCTGTTGGCACCAGGAAGATTTTTATTCTTCCAAAAATTTCAGATCTGTTTTCCTCCTGCATTGCATCCCAGTTCTCTTAGCTTCCATAACTTGTTAAGCATTATGGGCCAAATTTATCATGTTGTAACCACGTTGACTTAAATGGAGTTCAATTTTGGACACAGGTTTTATTCAATATTGATCAGAAAAATATCTGTAGATAGAAAGGGAAAATTACCTAATGCTTAACACTCTTCATCACTTCCTAATCCCTGCTACTTCATTTAGTACCAAATTGTAGCTGGTCCTGTGCTCGAGGAGGAGAGGGAACCTCTTTGCAGTGCACCACTTTCTTCCCAAGGCAGGTAAATCTTTTAAGAGAAATAAATGGACCTGCAGTGTGGTGTTAGAAAAGCTACTTGTACTTTGGTCTCTAAAGACCACAGAACCCACACTAAATAATGTGTTGCTTATATGGTTCAACACATTTTTATTAGGCAGTAATATATAGCAGGAATCTGGGTTGTGCTTGCACAGTCCATTTTGTCATCTTAGTACTGAAGCAGGAGTGGAGGAAGAGGTGTGCTACAGGTGATCTCATTAAACCTCCAGGAAATATTCCATTATAAACACCTATTTCTACATTACAGAATTCCTTAAAATGCTGTCAAGTGAAATTTTTGTATATTGTCAATGGGTAAACAAAGTTTGAAAAGAATTGGGTGGGTACTTCTTAAAATTAGACAGGTATAAAATTATTACTTGAGTTAGCTATAGAATCATAGAAATGTAGGACTGGAAGGGACCTGTGCTGAGGCAGAACCAAATATACCAAACGAGCGTTTGTCTAACCTGTTAAAAACATCCTATGATGGGGATTCCACAAGCTGTGTCGATAACCTATTCCAGTACTGAACTATCCTTATAAATAGCTTTTCATAATATCTAACCTAAATCTCCCTTGCAGCAGATTAAGTCCGTTACTTCTTGCTCTGCTTTCAGTGGAGCTGGAGAACAACTGATCACCATGCTATTTATAACAGCCCTTAACATATTTGAAGACTGTTTTCAGGTCCCCCCCACTCAGTCTTCATTTCTCAAGACTAAACATTCCCAGTTTTATTAACCTGACCTCATAGGTCCAGTTTTCTAAACCTTTTATCATTTTTGTTGCTCTCTATTTTGTCCACATCTCTGCTAAAGTGAGGCCCCCGGAACTGGACACAGTGCTCCAGCTGAGACCTCACCAGTGCTGAGTAGAGCAGGAGAATTACCTCCTATGTTTTACACATCATTCCAGGGTGTGTTAACCGGAATGTCATATTAGCTTTTTTCACAACCGCATCACATTGTTGACTCATTCAGTTTGTGATCCAGTATAACCCCCAGATCCTTTTCAGCAGTACTAATGGCATGCCAGTTATTCCCCATTCTGTATATGTGCATTTGATTTTTCATTCCTAAGTGTAGTGCTTTGCACTTCTTTATTGAATTTCATCTTGGTGATTTCAGATGAATTCTTCAGTTTGTCAAGGTCATTTTTAATTCTAATCCTGTCCTCCAAAGTACAAGCAGCCACTGCCAGCTTGGAGTTACCTGCAAATTTTGCAAGCATACTCTCAAGTCATTAATAAAAATATTGACTAGTACTGGACCCATCGTCCCTGTAGTCCCCACTAGATATGTCCCTCCAGTTTGAGAGTAAACTACTGATAACTACTCTTTCAATACAGTATTTCAATTAGTTTTGCATCTACCTTATGGTAATTTCATCTAGACTACATTTCCCTTTTTGCTTTTGAGAACGTCACATGGGACAGTGTCAAAAGCCTTACTAAAATCAAGATCCAGAGGGGTAGCCGTGTTAGTCTGAATCTGTAAAAGCAGCAGAGAATCCTGTGGCACCTTATAGACTAACAGACGTTTTGGATCATGAGCTTTCGTGGGTGAATACCCCCTTTGTCAGATGAATGTAATGGAAATTTCCAGGGGCAGGTATATATATGCTAGCAAGCAAGCTAGAGATAACGAGGTTAGTTCAATCAGGTGATGACTGAGCCCGCGTTCAGCATTGAGGTTGAAACCAAGGGGAGAAACGTTCTGTAGTTGGCAGACCTATACCAGTCAGTCCCTCAGCCCGTGCCGTCTTCCGCGCTCCGATTGGCTGATACGCAAACCTACGTCGGGGGCCAGCATAGGCGGACCTGCGGACGGGCGCAGTAGACAACTGGACAACCCCAGGGCTTTCCTACACAGGCGTCCCGAAGTTTGGAACATGGTTTAAAGTCATTTATCGCATTTACCTAATGAAGACTAAGCAATATGCAAAACACGCCTTCAGCCTTCTGTTGTACCATACTCTCCTATTCCTGCAGTTAAGAAGGCAAGTACATGTACAGTTAGTGTGGAATGGTTCCCATGTGAACATTCAAAAATTTTTAACCGTGTCTTGCTCCTCACTACCTCCATCCCTGACTTAATTTACATTACAAACCTTACTCCACTAAATAGCTTTACTTTTTAAAATAAACCTGCCAGCCAAAGCATCCTCCTTCCTGCAAAATTACCTGCCCAAGCCTGGAAGCAAGATTAGTCCTAGGCATAACAACTTTCTCTCCATAAAAAGTATCTCACCCCAGCAGAGTTAGAACAAAGTATTACATGGAAAAGGGAAACTATCGCTAGCATTCTGCCTTAAAACTATTAGGTCACGTCAAAGATGCTCTTGCTAGACTTTGGCTTCCTCGACCCTGACACGTGGACATTGTAAAAGAATTTGGCTTCAGATGGAGGGAGTGAAAGGCCCTACGAGCCAAATTAACTGTGTAAATCGCATATCGTTGATTTGTAGCGTGAGCCAGTTGCACACAACGGAGAACGTCATGTTTAAAAATTGCACACAAGTATCACATGGATGAAAGTTTCCAACACTGAGGACAGCTTTTGAACCTCATCGCTACCTCTTCTGACATATAGCCCAGCCAAGTTCATGCAATAAACTTTCGTATCCACCATCATGTATTCCTACTATGGCCCATTGTAGATACACACACAAACGTATATAAGTATAGAAACACCACAGAGAAAAAATGATCTATAGCGTCCTTATTTTTGTTTTATGTTCTAATGAGTAGTTCCAGTCTTACAAAATTTCATCTCATCACTCAAATGTATAAATAGCTCTAATGTAGTACTTCCGATTGTAGCCCCTAAAGCTAACTCATAAACTGGGGAAAGTAATCTAATAGACAGAAATTCAATTAGAGAGTGATTAAAAGGTATTCTGTTTGTCACATACATTCATTCCCAGGTTCTTTAACGCAAGCATCATTTTAAACTTTTAAGTAAAACCATTAATGCTGAAGTAAGTACAAAATAAAGGCTATCCTTACCAAAGAGTACGAATAAATGAAGCCAAGCCAAATAACGCTAGGGAAAGAGAACAGTACTAAAAACAAATAAAAAATAGGATTATAATAATCATTATGTAATTATATACGAGTAAACCAAAGGGAAGAAGGAAATGCAATAAATTGCATTATGCCATCTCGTAGCACAGGCAGGTGTGAAAATAGTCCAGCGTAAAACATTAGCAGTTCTGAAAAAAGTGTTTTTTCTTTTAAGTATTCTACTCAGCCCGTCGCACAGAGATTAAAGATTCAAGACTCTAAGAAGGGACTGAGAAGACTCATCGAGTCCAGTCCCCTGCCCTCATGGCAGGACCAAATACTGTCTAGACCATCCCTGATAGACATTTATCTAACCTACTCTTAAATATCTCCAGAGATGGAGATTCCACAACCTCCCGAGGCAATTATAGCACTCTCAGATTCAGATCCTGACCAGGATGCAATCTCCAACCCAAAATCAAACCTTAGCTACACCTAACCAGAGCCAAAACACTTCCCTTCACCATCTTTACAATAGATTTACCAATCCCTATAGTAATCAGCATTCTTGTGCGTAAAAGCCCAAATTGAGAGGTGACTTAAATGGTGGTGTAAACTAAATATCAGTAAATCAGCATAAATAATATCCTGAGAGGGTGAAAAGACAAAGAGAGGCTGTAGCAGGCACAGTCAACAGGGTGTATGAAAGCATAACCTAAAGCACTTAGGATCAGCTGCCAATGTATAATTTACATAACCACTAACATTATCTCCAAATATGGCCCATAAGGTACAATGAATAAAATTAAAATCATGCACATGTTGTTTCATGCTCTAGTATTAACATACGCAAAAATGTTGTTTTATGATAATCTATCCATAGATATATATAATTATGCAACTGTATTAACCTTCCCTTTTATAGTAGTGATGTGCGTTAAATTAGGGATTTAAAATGTTTACCGGTTAACCTGCAAGCATTAGTCTTACCGGTTAACCCACCTTAACTGTTAACCTCTGCGCCTGCTCCAGCCCTTTAATCAGTTAACCATTTAAATGAAATATTTTTAAATCATTTAAATGGTTAACTTTTTAAACAATATTTATATCCCTACGTGAAATAGTCCTGTATAAAAAATCATGTACAAGGAACCTCATGTATGGAGAAAATGTTCTTGTGTAACTAAATGCATGTATATAAAATCTTATCCATATATTAATGCAAACAATTTTGACACTCTTTTCAATACTCAAGTCAATTTGTATACAGTGCCTGATACTGGTTTCAGATAGAAAAGAAAGATAAATGTTCTAGAATGCATCTTTTTCAGTTGTGCTTTCTTTCAGTAACACCTATACTTCAATCCTTTAGCCTCACACCTGAAATTGTCAGTACACCTTCTTCCCCAGAAGAAGAGGATAAATCCATTCTTAATGCAACTGTTCTGATTGATGACTCCATTGCAACAACTAAAATTCAGATCAGGCTAGCGGATGGAAGCCGTTTGATACAAAGATTCAATCAAACACACAGGTAAACTAATGCCATAGAGATTCAAGTAACTATGCTTCTTTCAGTAAGATTGTTTTGTATTTAGTAGATAGAAAAGGAACTAAAATAGCAGCTGGCATATAAAAAGGCAAGAATGATGGTAAAACAGGGTAAAGTGTATAAGCAGTTTATTAATTATGAATGTTTGAGGTAGAGGAACACTTGATGTAGAGTAACACTTTTGGAGGTGATCAGATTCAGGCATTTGGTAACTGTTAAATTCATATAATTTTGGGGAAGGATAGCTCAGTGGTTTGAGCATTGGCCTCTTAAACCCAGGGTTGTGAGTTCAGTCCTTGAGGGAGTCACTTAGGGATCTGGGGCAAAATCAGTACTTAGTCCTGCTAGTGATGGCAGGAGGCTGGACTCAATGATCTTTCAGGGTCCCTTCCAGTTCTATGAGATAGGTATATCTTCATATAGTATATTCATTGTCCATACTCATATTCTGGATATTGGTTTGAGAAGCACTTTTGTTTGGCTGGTTGATGTGTGGTGTTCTGCAATTACTGATCTGTTCTAAGGGTGCATTTGTTCAGAGTTTGGCAAAGTTATACTGTTGTCACATTTCCCTCTCTACATGTATGTAAGAGCTATGGTAGGAAGAGTGAGACAGTTTCGGCTATGGTGCAAAGGGCAGAGGGACTAGCAATGCTAGGGCTCTTTGTTTTAGCAGACATAAATAGTACAACTTCTCTTCTTTCCCAGTATTTGGTTGAGAGCAAAGTGGCTGATGCACAGTCCAATTAAAATAATGGTGATGCTGGGAACAGAGCTGTGCAGGAAACAGATTCCTGTTCTGTTAAAATTGTTGAGGTTTCAAAAACACTCCCATTCTGCATTTGGACAAAACAGTGACATTTTAGGTAGTTGCAAAGAGCCGGAGAGAGATGCACTCCAGAATAGTCAATGCCTGGTGCATAGGGCCTGGGATGTGGGAGGCTATGTTCAGGTCCCTGGTCTGAATCAGGCAGAGCAAGACTCGTACCTGGATCTCCCATGTCCAGCTGAGTGCCCTAACCAATGGGCTATTCTGGTCATGGTGGTGGAGGGAGTCTGTCTGTCTCATTTATACCAGAAATTCCGTCGTCAACCCAGGAAACCTTTCCTGACAAAAGTTTTGTTGAAACTGGCATGTTCCTGCAAAAAGTTTTGGCAGATCAGCATTTTGTGAAAAACAACTGCACTGAATGTTTATAGATTCATAGACTCTAGGACTGGAAGGGACCTCGAGAGGTCATCGAGTCCAGTCCCCTGCCCTCATGGCAGGACCAAATACTGTCTAGACCATCCCTGATAGACATTTATCTAACCTACTCTTAAATATCTCCAGAGATGGAGATTCCACAACCTCCCTAGGCAATTTATTCCAGTGTTTAACTACCCTGACAGTTAGGAACTTTTTCCTAATGTCCAACCTAAATCTCCCTTGCTGCAGTTTAAGCCCATTGCTTCTTGTTCTATCATTAGAGGCTAAGGTGAACAAGTTTTCTCCCTCCTCCTGATGACACCCTTTTAGATACCTGAAAACTGCTATCATGTCCCCTCTCAGTCTTCTCTTTTCCAAACTAAATAAACCCAATTCTTTCAGCCTTCCTTCATAGGTCATGTTCTCAAGACCTTTAATCATTCTTGTTGCTCTTCTCTGGACCCTCTCCAATTTCTCCACATCTTTCTTGAAATGCGGTGCCCAGAACTGGACATAATACTCCAGTTGAGGCCTAACCAGCGCAGAGTAGAGCGGAAGAATGACTTCTCGTGTCTTGTTTACAACACACCTGTTAATGCATCCCAGAATCATGTTTGCTTTTTTTGCAACAGTATCACACTGTTGACTCATATTTAGCTTGTGGTCCACTATGACCCCTAGATCTCTTTCTGCCATACTCCTTCCTAGACAGTCTCTTCCCATTCTGTATGTGTGAAACTGATTGTTCCTTCCTAAGTGGAGCACTTTGCATTTGTCTTTATTGAACTTCATCCGGTTTACCTCAGACCATTTCTCCAATTTGTCCAGATCATTTTGAATTTTGACCCTGTCCTCCAAAGCAGTTGCAATCCCTCCCAGTTTGGTATCGTCCGCAAACTTAATAAGCGTACTTTCTATGCCAACATCTAAGTCGTTGATGAAGATATTGAACAGAGCCGGTCCCAAAACAGACCCCTGCGGAACCCCACTTGTTATACCTTTCCAGCAGGATTGGGAGCCATTAATAACCACTCTCTGAGTACGGTTATCCAGCCAGTTATGCACCCACCTTATAGTAGCCCCATCTAAATTGTATTTGCCTAGTTTATCGATAAGGATATCATGCGAGACCGTATCAAATGCCTTACTAAAGTCTAGGTATACCACATCCACCGCTTCTCCCTTATCCACAAGACTCGTTATCCTATCAAAGAAAGCTATCAGATTGGTTTGACACGATTTGTTCTTTACAAATCCATGCTGGCTATTCCCTATCACCTTACCACCTTCCAAGTGTTTGCAGATGATTTCTTTAATTACTTGCTCCATTATCTTCCCAGGCACAGAAGTTAAACTAACTGGTCTGTAGTTTCCTGGGTTGTTTTTATTTCCCTTTTTATAGATGGGCACTATATTTGCCCTTTTCCAGTCTTCTGGAATCTCTCCCGTCTCCCATGACTTTCCAAAGATAATAGCTAGAGGCTCAGATACCTCCTCTATTAACTCCTTGAGTATTCTAGGATGCATTTCATCAGGCCCTGGTGACTTGCAGGCATCTAACTTTTCTAAGTGATTTTTAACTTGCTCTTTTTTTATTTTATCTTCTAAACCTACCCCCTTCCCATAAGCATTCACTATGTTAGACATTCCTTCAGACTTCTCAGTGAAGACCGAAACAAAGAAGTCATTAAGCATCTCTGCCATTTCCAAGTTTCCTGTTACTGTTTCTCCCTCCTCACTGAGCAGTGGGCCTACCCTGTCCTTGGTCTTCCTCTTGCTTCTAATGTATTGATAAAAAGTCTTCTTGTTTCCCTTTATTCCCATAGCTAGTTTGAGCTCATTTTGTGCCTTTGCCTTTCTAATCTTGCCCCTGCATTCCTGTGTTGTTTGCCTATATTCATCCTTTGTAATCTGACCTAGTTTCCATTTTTTATATGACTCCTTTTTATTTTGTAGGTCATGCAAGATCTCGTGGTTAAGCCAAGGTGGTCTTTTGCCACATTTTCTATCTTTCCTACCCATCGGAATAGCTTGCTTTTGGGCCCTTAATAGTGTCCCTTTGAAAAACTGCCAACTCTCCTCAGTTGTTTTTCCCCTCAGTCTTGATTCCCATGAGACCTTACCTATCAGCTCTCTGAGCTTACCAAAATCCGCCTTCCTGAAATCCATTGTCTCTATTTTGCTGTACTCCCTTCTACCCTTCCTTAGAATTGCAAACTCTATGATTTCATGATCACTTTCACCCAAGCTGCCTTCTACTTTCAAATTCTCAACAAGTTCCTCCCTATTTGTTAAAATCAAGTCTAGAACAGCTTCCCCCCTAGTAGCTTTTTCAACCTTCTGAAATAAAAAGTTGTCTGCAATGCAGTCCAAGAACTCATTGGATAGTCTGTGCCCCTCTGTGTTATTTTCCCCAAATATATCTGGATAGTTGAAGTCCCCCATCACCACCAAATCTTGGGCTTTGGATGATTTTGTTAGTTGTTTAAAAAAAGCCTCATCCACCTCTTCCACCTGGTTAGGTGGCCTGTAGTAGACTCCTAGCACGACATCACCCTTGTTTTTTACCCTTTTTAGCCTAACCCAGAGACTCTCAACACTTCCGTCTCCTATGTCCATCTCCACCTCAGTCCAAGTGTGTACATTTTTAATATATAAGGCAACACCTCCTCCCTTTTTCCCCTGTCTATCCTTCCTGAGCAAACTATACCCATCCACACCAACATTCCAATCATGTGTATTATCCCACCAAGTTTCAGTGATGCCAACAATGTCATAGTTGTATTTATTTATTAGCACTTCCAGTTCTTCCTGCTTATTACCCATACTTCTCGCATTTGTATATAGGCATCTAAGATACTGGTTTGATCTTGCCTCCCAGTTTTGCCCTGACCCTCCTTTCTCTCTGCCATTATAGCCCACGCTCCCTCTTGTTTCCGACCCATCTCCCAGGTCTTCATGTTCCCCACTTACCTGTGGGCTTTGCTGACCTGTCCCCGTCAAACCTAGTTTAAAGCCCTCCTCACTAGGTTAGCCAGTCTGTGTGCAAATAAGGTCTTCCCCCTCCTCGAAAGGTGAACGCCATCTCTGCCTAGCAGTCCTTCCTCGAATAGCATCCCGTGGTCGAGGAAGCCAAAGCCCTCCTGGTGACACCATCTTCACAGCCAGGCATTCACCTCCATGATGCATCTGTCTCTGCCCAGGCCCCTACCTTTGACAGGAAGAATCGAAGAGAATACGCTCCAAATGGTTTGGAGAATGCGCTCCAAACTCCTTCACTTGTGCTCCCAGAGCCCTGTAGTCACTCTTGATCCACTCAGCGTCACACCTCGCAGTATCATTTGTGCCCACATGGATGAGTAGCATGGGGTAGTAGTCAGAAGGCCGGATAATGCTCGACAATGCCTCTGTAACATTTCGGATACGGGCCCCCGGCAGGCAGCATACCTCCCGAGATGAAATGTCAGGGCGACAGATGGGCGCCTCCGTCCCCCTCAGCAGAGAGTCTCCGACCACCACTACCCTACGTTTCCTATTTTCAGTGGTGGCAGCAGACCTCCCAGCCTTAGGGGTACGAGGCTTCTCCTCCTTTACTGTAGGGGGTGATTCCTTCTCTCCTGTATCAAGAAGAGCATAACGGTTACCTATTACCACGGCGGGAGGGTTCGCAGCAGGGGTGGAGCACTGCCCGCTGCCAGAAGTAACCAGCTGCCAGTGTCCACCCTGAGCCATCTCCTCCTCCACCAGTGGTGTGTCAGCAGTCCTGTGAACTGGGACAGCTACCTCAGCTGTCTCCACATGGACACTGTCCAGGAATTGCTCGTGGATACGGATGCTCCTCAACCTAGCCACCTCCTCCTGTAGCTCTCCCACCTGCTGCCTGAGAGATTCCACCAGTAGGCACCTTTCACATTGGATGCCCCCCCCAGCCTGGATATCAGTAAGTGGAAATTGCAAGTTACAGTCTTTGCAGAACCACACCAGAATCTGGGTAGAAGCATCCATGCTCTGGTGCTCTGTCTGGCTACAGCCGCAGGTGAAGGAGACAGAAGCAGTGCTGGCACAGGTGTTGCAGGTCCTCCTAACCATCGTAAGCCTCCCTCTGTCGAACTCCCTCTCAAACTCCCCTGTCTGCAGCTCCCTGTCTGCTCTGCTTTAAAGAGAGAGGTTTTGGATTAGTTTGGTTTATATGTTTTCAAGGGACTAACGGGTCACAGATAGGACCGACAAGGGACCCCCGCTCCCTTCGTACTCCCCTTCCAAACTCCCTTGTGAAACTCCGTTAGCAGCCCCTGGTCGCTTGTGCACGGCTTTATAAAGCCAGGGCGTGAGTGAATGCCCCACCCACTGGTTAAGGCTCAGCCAATTACCAGAGGCTTCTAGCTTTCAAACCTTCCTTTGTAGCTCAGCCTCCAACTGCCAGCTACAGCACACGGTCCTTCAAACAACCCCACAAACAAACAGACTGACAAACACAAGCTCAGCACACAGCAAGTAACCTCCAAACACACACACACGCACACACACACTACAGACAGTCACTTACCACACAGATGCTGTATTTGCTCCTCCTTCACCTGGAGAACTCCCTTGCGAAACTCCCTGTTAGCAGCCTCTGTTCGCTGTTCCTGTTCGCTGTTCCCAGCTCAAGCTGGGAAACTGGTAGAACATTTAACCCAGGATGTTGCTTTTCCCCATTATTGAGGGAGTTTTTCCCAGTCGTGAAGGAGCTTTGCCATCCAGGAATGGAAGGGGGATTCTAGACCCCAACCTGCTCCTAGGCTCCCAGGTAACATCAATAGCCAGCAGCATTTGTTTCCATGTATTTTGTTACGCAATAGTGACCCTTTCTCTCACATAGTTGTTGTAGTTATCCAAGCACTGATAATGTCTGTATAGAGCACACTTCACTGGCCAATGTATGGTAGAGGATCAGTAAGGAACTACACCTACTGCACAGTGCTGCTGTCTGCTTGCTTAGTTGTTGCTTAAAGAGGACATCTTACACTAACTCTTCAAAGATTGCACAGGCTTATTATTTTCTTCTGGGAGAATTTTTCAGCATTAATTTTTTTCTCGAGCCCTATATAATTTGCATCTTGGCTGGCTTAAAGATGTCTTCTTCTGTGTGTTGATGCTACTTATGATGTCATACTTTTGCTGACAGTTTTTTAGATTGTGGCTGGTATATCCGGTATTCAGCAGAATACTTTGTTTTTGGAACATATTCCTGTCCCCAACCACCATTTTTCTGTCAGAGGTAGTCTGCTGACTTTCAGGGTAAATCAGGGGTGTAGACATGGGTGGGCCTGTGTGTATCGTAGCTCACTCAGACCTATCAGAATCAGTGTGTCTGAATGCCAAGTTTAAGTCAATTTATTCATGGTCTTTATTTTGGAACCATGCACCATGAAGGTGGGAGCTCAGGTATTGGACATTGCCCATCCACCATGATTTGGGGCCCACCCAAGTTTTGATGCCTAGCTATACCACAGGGGTACAGTATAATACTTCTCTTTTCATTCAGATTTGACCCTGTCTGGGAAGTAGGGACAGTGCTGATCACTGGGAATTGAAGCTGATTAAGGAACTGCCATAATTTAGTTTGGCTCTGTCATTCCATGTTGTGTATTGGATTTTATGCATGTACTCAAACTACTGAAGGAGTAAATTACATTGAAAAATAAAACGAGTTTATCTAGTGAACTTCTATGCCACCGCCTTCATTCTTCAAGATGTGTCCCTACGGGTGCTCCACTCCAGGTGCTCATGTGCCTTTTGAGCCTTTGATTGGAGATTTTCAGCTGGCAGTGCCTGTTCAGCTCTCGCATGTGCCCTGTGACGCCTTGTGTCTGACACCAAGGTTATATAGGAGTACGCAGGCAAACTGCCCTTAGCTTTTTCGCAACTACTTTGGCCTGAGACGGAGCCTTAGTGTATCTACCTTGGCCATTCTATTTTTCCTTAGTGTTAAGATACTTAGTTTAGTAGTATTGTTAGTTAAGTAGTATAGTTAGGGTGGTATAGTTAGAGCAAACACAGCCAGCGTCAAGGAAATGCTTTTGAGAGCACAACTTAGGTGAACTGGACATGTCATCAGAATGTAAGACCACCATGTCCCAAAACAGATCCTGTATGGGGAGCTGAGGCATGGCAAAACAAAGAAGTGTCGTCGGTATGATAACTAAAGATAATCTGAAATGCAGTCTGTAGTGGACTGGGATCAATCTCAAAGATCTTGAGCAAACAGCTCGGAACAGGACTCACTGTTAGTCTCCTACAAGATTAGCATGCCATGGCTTTGAGCGGGATTGACAAAATCATTTCCAGGCTGCATGTGAAAGACGCTATAGAGCTGCATTGTCAAATATCATGGACACAGACTTCCTGTGCCCTCAGTGTGGCCAACTCTGTGCATCAGGGTTTGGACTTCAGATTCATATGCGTATCCATAGATAAGAATTGTAATATCATCAGCAGCAGCAATGGATGACTACTATGGAGAGACCTAGTAGTAGTAGTTACAGTTAGTTTGTACAGATAGTTTGGAGGATTTGTTTTGTTCTCTGTACCCCTTTTTCCTTTAGGAGACTCATTTTCCTGGCAGGGCATGCCTGGCTCACCAGGCTTCAGATGCTGCCTCTCCTGCTGAGAGGCTGTTCTTGTAAATGATGACCCCTCTAAGTGTGGTCATTGCTTGTGGGAGTCCCATATCTCTCAAAAGTGCAACTTTTGCTTGGCCCTCAAGTCTAGGCCAAGGAAGAACAGGGAAACCAAACGAAGACTGTTCATGATGGAACACTCCCTGCAACCAGAACTGGGTCAAGAGACACCTGTCCTCAGACAAACCCAGAGCATGCCTTTTACACTGGGGCAAGCTTCCCCCAAGGAAGGGAAGATATTGGAGGCTTCTGGGAAGCCTCCCAAAAAGAGGAGTGTGGACTCTCACTCCAAGGAGCTAGCTCCAGAAAAGACCAAGTCTCCCCGCCAAGTCTGTGGTCTCTGAGGGTATGTTGAGGCCAAAGACTCCTCTCCTTTACTCACAAGGAGCACAGGCATGGGGCACTGTCGAGTTCAGCCCAGCAGTCAGTACCAGTGCATCCGACCCAGCCAGCAGTGCCATTACTCCCCTTAACCCAGCCATTGATACTGATCAGTTTATCCAGCTATCAGAGCCAGTGCATTTGGCATGGCCTCCCTCTTCACCTGGAGTGCAATCATCATCAGTACCATTGGCTTTGGCGCCCATGGCCTGGGCTACTGCTTCAGTACTGGATCCCTTCTCAGTATCATAGGAATTCCAGTATTCTGAGGACCTTATGGTATCTGATGGACCGGACTCCCTGCTTCTTATGGGTACTAAGTGCGTTTCGGTATCGAGACGCCAGTCTCTGGGCTACTGTCCTCTGGCACCGTAGGAATCGCCACCATTTTCAGTGGGTGCCCTCCACTCCCATGGAATGACATGGAGGAGAAAGAGGGAGACTTTCAATCAGTCTCCTCTGTCTTGATCAGGGGTTCACCAATCTGCCGCTTCAGGAATTCCTTTTTGACAAATCACAGGGAGGATTGTATTGGTCACCAAGGGTGTTGGAACCAACCCTGTATTCCAGCTTCACTTCCTCATCTGTGTCATCAGATCTGATACATCAATAGGTTCTACAGTATCATCTTCAGTTCTGGACTCTGTTTTGAACCTCCCTCCTCCTTCTGAGGATACTGCCCAGAAGTCACCTGAAGTGGAGCACCAATGGGGGGACACACAGAAAAGGAGGTTACTCAACTTGTGCAGTAACTACAGTCTGAGACATATCACCCTCTGGGTGCTCCAGCACCTGCCCTCCTTCCCCTCTGCTTCAGGCTGTTCCTTAGGGGACAATTGGGTAGAGAAGGAACTGAGGCCAGTTTTCCTGCACACACCTATATAGCCTTGGAGAGGCATAGACGAATGCATAGTTAAACAGACACGGCTAGCTGAAAATTTCTAATCAAGGACTCAAGAGGCACATGTGCACACGTGAAGTGGAGCACTTATAGAAGGACACAGCTCAAGGTTATTTTACAAGATGAGTAACTTTCTATTGTATGATAAGACAAACCATACATCCATTCTTCTTTTCAGTCCTTGTATTCAGAAAGCAAGAATCCCTAGATTATCACCCTAATCATTTGAAGAATATGATCAAAATATAGTATAACAGAGTCAAGCCAGATGGCTACAGGAAAGTGGTAGAAGATAGATACATTAGCCCCAGATTAAGCAGGTTCCTTTTCCCTGAGTAAGATAACAGGGACTATTCCAGAACAATCAGGAACCTGCTAGAACCAGTTAAGGCAGGCAGGCTAATTAGGACACCTGGAGCCAATTAGGAAGCTACTAGAACCAATTAAGGCAGGTAGGCTAATCAGGGCACCTGGTTAAAAGAAAGACCTCCCTTCAGTTAGTGAGAGGCGTGTAAGGAGCTGAGAGTGAGAGGATGTGCTGCTGGAGGATTGAGGAATACAAACAGCATCAGGAAGAAGGTCCTGCAGTGAGGACAAAGAAGGTGCTGGGGAGAGGTCATGGAGAAGTGGCCCAGGGAGTTGCAGTTGTCACACAGCTGTTACAGGAGACATTATAGACAGCTGCGATCCACACGGGCCTGGGCTGGAATCTGGAGTATAGGGCGTGCCTAGGATTCCCCCATTCCCCCAACTCTTTATTTGACGCAAGAGGAGTTGACCTGGACTCTGAGTCATATCAGAGGGGAAGGTCTCTGGCCTGTCCCCGACCCACTAGGTGGGATCACCAAGACTGCAGGGATTGTTTTGCTCCCTTTCCCCCATGCTGAACCTCTGAGGCAAGCAAATCCTCTGAAAAGTGCAGGACCCACCAAGGCAGAGGAGGGACTTTGTCACAATAGGTATACAATCAAAAGTGTGTTTGTAAATAGTACATGCTGTTTGTGCAGTATTCAAATTTTTTGCCTTTACTGGTGTTGGCAGCTGATTCCTGTATTAATTAAATAATTAGTAATTTTTCAGCGTTTATATAATACCATTCTATTTATTTCAACAGGATTATGGATATTCGAAACTTCATTATCCAGTCTCATCCTACATTTGCAGCAGCTGACTTTGTTCTTGTGACTACATTTCCAAATAAAGAGCTAACAGATGAAAGTCTGACACTACAAGAAGCAGATATACTTAACACTGTGATTCTTCAACAACTAAAGTAATCTTGCTCCTGTCAATGCAATAAAGCTTTTGGGGATAGGTATTGTGCCAAACTGTCATACAAGGATGCTTCCAGTGGTGCAGAGGGAGGGAATCAAATCAACATCTTCTTTCACTTGTACAGATCAGTTTTGTTTTTGTTCTGTCTTCCAATGATAGCATATTTGAATCAGATTTTAGAGTGATTTGTCACCAAATGTTTTTACAGTTTTAAAACTAAGCTTGTATAAATCGATATGTTCCAAAACTCAACAAAAACTAATAAGCTACTTGAGAAACACGGCTATCACTTTATTATTCATATATTTTTAGGGCAGAAAAGCAGTTTTTTCAGGGAGTCGGTGTCTTTTTACACACTTAGTAAAAGTCTTGCACTAAGGAAATGATTTATGCTGCAGTGACAAACAGCCTTTTGAACACTTAACTCAGTAGGTTGAGATATGTTTATTTCCCTTAGCACATAGATTTTCAAGTATTCTCTTTGTAAGTTGACATGTGTACATGCCCTAATATGATTTTAAAGTAATCTGTATGTAATGTTTTGTTGGTGCAGTATAATTATTTTATGTAATTAACCTATAAATATTTTTGCTGTAAATTATCTTATAACCTTCACTATGAATGGATCAGTAACAAAAAACAAATCTCAGCGTTTTCTGAGTATATTTAATATTGTTCTCATATTTAATATTTTTTCTCACTCATGCTCCAGTTGTAATTCTCATGTTGCAAAGAATTTACTTTAAACAGAAATGGTAGAGAGTAATAGCAACTAATGGACAAACATCAAGTTCCACATTTTCAAAAGAAATGGCTTGAGATCACATTCAAACACCCATGTTCAATCGAGAGCTATGCAGATACATAATTCCATGGGTAAGCAGTTATTTAGGTGTCCAAATAACATTTGAGTGCACAAACATAAGACTTGTTTATACAGTCACTTGAATACACAAAAGATGTTGTGCATGCAGTTTTGTACCTGGACTTCAGCTCTTCATATTTGGTATTTTGGCCAAAAGTATTATATTTTTAAAGTAGTGCAATGGTGATCTAGTTATGCAATTTTCTTTATTCTCACTGGCAGCTGTGTGATTAAACCATGGCAATTATTTGAAAATACATTCATTTCAAAGAGTTTAATCCTGCATTCTGCTATGCAGATAGAATAGTGTGAAATAGAAAATGGGTTTCTGTACTTACACAGCCACAGATATTATAAATCTGCGTACTGTGCATCAAGAGAGGATCAAACCTTAGATGAGGAGAATGGGTTGCATTGTATGTGCCAGTATGTGTAGAATGTTGTCTTTAATATTTCCCCAAAACTTGAAAACTTATTTCACTATACTTAGCTCACCATTGTCAGCAGAATTTATTTTAAATTCTTACCTCAAAGTAGGCATTTCCAACTATAAGTAATTTTCAATCATTTGCAACTATGAGGTCAAATGTTTTGTAAGACAAATATCTGCATAATTTAAACAATCACAAATACACTGTGTGTGCTAATCAATAAAGAAAAGATTTTAAGCTAAAAATGTCCCAGACAACTTTTTCATATTCTGTTGTTTTCTTTTACGTTGTGACAAAGAAGCAGTTGTTTGTGTGTTTTGCATGGTGAGTGTTGTGTATTTGGGGTGAGGGAAGAAGGAAATATGTTTTAAAACAATTTTAAATACTAGACCTAAATACTTGGTACATAAAATATAGATTTCCAAGTCAGAGTTCTGATATGAATCTGAACCACTCCAAATTTTGGGCATGTTTGGATTCAAGGAGTAGCTTCACGTCCATCCCTAATAAAATATAAGCAGTGCACAGGTAATGATAACAACTTAAACCGCTTACTTTGATGCATAAGGAACTGTGGTTACATAAAAGAAATAGGTTTTCATTTTCACAGTTGTTCAAAGACATAACTACATGTTGTCACCCTTTCTTTATTTTAAATAGCCAGGGAACTTCTAATGTAAGAGCTTCATAACATCTGGTAAAAGTCTTTACTTCAAGATTAAAGAGCTCAGAGAAAATACATTTGTATTTATTGATATCTTTGGAGGTATTCAGGCAGCAGTTTTTAAACTTTGAGCTAAGCTCCACCCCACCCCCCTTGACCTACAATTTTTGATTGCACTCCCAACCCAGGCAAAAATAGACACAATACCTGCCCCTCCCCCCTCAGGTTTTCAGGCTGGGGGAAGGTGCATCCGATGGTCTCTGGTCATGCTAACCATCTGTGCAGTCCCCTGCACACCACTTCAATTCTCTTTACCCTGGCTAGCAGTGAGCTTAGCAACGTGTGCTTAGCCAAGCTGCTAAGGAATCCAACCCCCTTTATTATTAGCCTCATGTACTTTTTGCTCTGAAACACATTTGGATTAAGTACTATGTGAGAAGTGCCATCTACAGAATCTCATTTTCTCAACCTTGCCTATTATAGCAACCAGGCCCTCTACATACACAAGGGAAAGCCTTGGCTGAAAGAAGCTCTTTTGAATTATTTTAAAAGGTGGCTGCCCAAAACATTTTTTAAATGTAATTTAAAAAGCTTTTTTGGTATTAAACCCTGTTAGATACATTTTGTACTCGACTGGTTTTCCACCCTGTTACAGCTCACTTGACAGCTGATACTTAATTTTGTTTTAGTTAATCCAGCAAATCTGGACTTTGATCCCCACAGGTGTGTAAGCAGGGCAAGAGCTTTGCTGATATAGTACTTATTAGATTTCTGTTGTTGCCGATCTAAGCAAACACTGTTCTCAGATCTCAGCCTTAGAGATGGTGAGGAAGGCTCTGCTTGGTTTTATATCTTCTTGTAAAACTATGTGGACTACATTAAAAAGATAGCTGTTCAGATCTGTTTTTATATAGGTCAGGGCACCTTTGACAGGAGACAAATTTAAGAGGCTTTTGAACACAATACAGGTAAGATATTTCACTAGAAGTTTTACTTTCCAAATCTCTTCTCCATTCCACACTGACTATTTCCAGATATGACAAATACTTTCTGGTGGATATTCAGCTATATCTGACTTTCTGAATAGGCTCGACATTGATTCTGTCTCCATAGATGTTGATCCTGCAAACACTTCTGCCCATATAAAAGTTGACACACGTGAGTAATCCCATTAAAATGGATGGGACCACTTCCATGCATAAGTCAGGCATGTTTGCAGGATTGGGAGTTTGGATTGTCAACTATATGGCCCCACCACCATTGATACCTTTGGGCCTTTCTACAGGTCTTTGTATGTGTTTGTACAGTACCTAGCACCCTGGCTCTGCTCTTCTGACTGGGACCTTGGGATGATACTAAAATATAATTATTAAACAATACAGTTTGATAAAAAAATTTATTTAGTTTCTCCATCTTTAGCTGTTAATGGACAAGCAAAATTAGCCAACCACAGTGTATATTATACTCCAAGAGTTGTCTCTGTGACGCTCTCCAATAAACCTAAATGTTTGTCCATTTGCTTTATTTATTTTTTACCCTTTTGAAGTGAATATTTAGCTGAGCCCATAAAAATTCAGAAAATGCCAACCTGGCAAGCTCTGTTTGCCTGAAAGCCTATGCAGGCAGCTATTACCCAATCCACTGTGCAAGCAGAGCAGGTAGTGATGACCTGGTGTTAGTGATTTCCAAATGACCTTCAGTAGTGGCCAAGACCAATTACAAACAAGTTTCATTTTCCTAGAACTGTGGCATATGAAGTAGAGTTCTTAAAGCCCCATCTGCTGCAAACTCAGATACTCTAACTGAATAATCTCTGAAAAGTATAGTAATTAAACCCTCACTAAATGTTGCTGCGATAGAGGTTTAGCTCTGTCATAGAAAAGTAGATTGCATAAAGATTTCAGTATTAGTAAAATACAGAGTATTAACAGATAACTTTTCCCATATAATAATGACATGACATTCAGTAATACTGTTTCTTGTACTGCATTCTGTATGTTGTATTTCTGTTTAAGGCAATCAAAACAGTATGCTGGTTTTGTAATAAAACTCTCAACCAGGCAAAACAAATCTAGATTAGGGTTTTGTTTCTAAACTCAGTCAGGATTTGCCAAGGCTTGTGCATGTGTTGTTGAAGTTTGCCTAGTTGTCATAAACACTGGGGCTGATTTATGGCTTTGGTTCAAAAAAAAAAAAGTTAAAATTTGGCTGTTTCGGCTGACTTTCCTTTGAGTTCATCTCTGTGATGGAGCATCTGGGTTCTATCAATAATTTATACTTCACAGCAATGGAAAAGTGATGGAGCCTTCAATAAGAGGCCTGGATAAAGTGGAGACAGGCAGACCAAATGAACTGCACAAGGCTGTACTTGAGTTTGGTGATTAAGCATTTGAAAGACCACCATTAGCACCATTAAAGTGTCCTCTTATCCTCAGTGATGCATCACTTAGACAATGAAGCTGTTCACCAATCCCTAAATTGCGTGTCTGTAGCTGGAGAAAACTGGTCTGGGTTGGGAGGGGAGTATCACTCCAGAATCAGCCATGCAAGGCTCTCAGTTTTGACCCAGGGTTGGGTCACAGATAAAACCTGCTTTCAGGACCATCTTCTATTTTCTTTTCTTTTTTAATGAAGCTAAGGCAATATTTCCTAAACTTGGGACGCTGCTTGTTTAGGGAAAGCCCCTGGCGGGCTGGGCCAGTTTGTTTACTTGCCCCATCCGCAGGTTCGGCTGATTGCGGTTCCCACTGGCCACAATTCGCCACTTCAGGCCAATGGGAGCTATGGGAAGTGGCTCGGGCTGAGAGACGTATTGGCTGCCACTTTCAGCAGCTCCCATTGACCTGGAGCAGAGAACCACAGCCAGTGGAAATTGCGATCGGATGGGGCAGGTAAACAAACCGGCCCAGCCCGCCAGGGGCTTTCCCTACACAAGCGGCGTCCCAAGTTTGGGAAACACTGAGCTAAGAGATGCAATATGTTATATGAATCATTTTTATTTTGATCTGCTTCTCTTTATCTAATAAATCTTGTTTTAAACAAGTGACCATTGTGTGGATGTTCCACATAATCCATCCCCCGAGAGAGCAAAGTCTTTTAACCACTAGGGGGAGGTAGAGAAGGTAAAAATTGTTCCTGGAACCTAACTCACTCGCTTCACTCATTCGTGGTCAAAACAGCATGAAAACCAAGGGCCTCTCCCAGTGAAGTGAGTTACAAAAGGCTACAGTGAGTATTAGAGGTAAGGAGGGGGCTTTTACAGACCCAAAAGGGAGACATGAGTTAGCATAGAAGCAGTTGGCAATCAGGCCTTCCCATAATGGAACAGTGCTGTGACCACAGCCCCCACACTAATATGAGTGGAGCTTGGGTAGTCAGGGCTAGTGGTTGGAGCAGTGGCAGTAAGAAGCCAGGAACAGCTTCTGTTCAGAGCTGGAGTCAGAAACAAAGAGTCTGAGAGCAAGGCAAGAGGCAGGTCCATTGCTATGCTTGGCAGGAAGTCCACCTTGTTGTACGGACACTTCCTGGAACTCTTCCTGGGCTTAAATAGAGTTCCTGGACCTATGAGAGACCACAAGGGAAGCTGTCAGTCCAGCCTTCTGAGGAAGTACTTCCTGTGGTGTTTCTCTCTACAGGGTCTATGTAGTAATGCATGCAACCCTACCTTGTCCAGTGGGTAGCAGTGTGGAGGGGTGAGCCACCCCACAGACCCAGGTTCCAGTCCTCTCCCTGTAGGACCTCACATCACCCTTCCCCCTTTCAGGGGCACCCCTAACTGCTGACCCAGGCTTGTATGAGTGTTTTCTGACGAAGTGGGTATTCACCCACGAAAGCTCATGCTCCAAAACGTCTGTTAGTCTATAAGGTGCCACAGGATTCTCTGCTGCTTTTACAGATCCAGACTAACACGGCTACCCCTCTGATATTTTTTATGAAAGGCATCCACACGGTCAGATGCTTGGATATGGGCAGCTGGTTCCCAGGACCATTCTTTGAGGCCATAACCTCACCAGTCAATGAGATAGAAATGTAGGACTGGAAGGAACCTCAATAGGTCATCCAGTCCAGTCCCCTGCACTCAAGGCAGAGCTATGTCATAACTTGGCGATTCCTGACAGGTATTTGTATAACCTGTTCTTAAAAACCTCCAGAGACAGAGATTCCACAATCTCTCTAGGCAATTTGTTCAAGTGCTTAATTACCCTTACTGTTAGGAAGTTTTTTCTAATGTCTAACCTAAAGCTCCCTTGCTGCAATTTAAGCCCATTGCTTCTTGTCATAGCTTCAGAGGTTAAGGAGAACAATTTTTCTCCCTCCTCCTTGTAACAACCATTTACATCCTTGAAAACTGTTGTTATGTCCTCCCCTCGGTCTTCTCTACTCCAGACTAAACAAACCCAGTTTTTTCAATCTTCCTTCAGAGGTCACGTTTTCTAGACCTTTAATAATTTTTTTTGCTCTCCTCTGGACTTTCTCCAATTTGTCTACATCTGTCCTAAAATGTTGTGCCCAGAACTGGACACAATACTCCAGCTGAGGCTTTATCAGGGCAAACACGTAGAAGACAAGACAACAAGTAACAGGCAGCATGAATTAGTCAAAAACAAATAATGTCAAACCTGACAAATTCATGCTGTTACTTATCACCTTATCTTCTAGGTGTTTCCAAAATGGATTGCTTGATTATTTGCTCCATTGTCTTTCTGGGTACTGAAGTTAAGATGACTGGTCTGTAATTCCCCGGGTTGTCCTTATTCTCCTTTTTATAGATGGGCATATATTTTCTCTCTTCCAGTCCTCTGGAATCTCTCCTGTCTTCCATGAGTTTTCATAGATAATCACTAATGGCTCTGATATCTCCTCAGTCAGCTCCTTGAGTATTCTAGGATGTATTTCATCAGACCCTGCTGACTTGAAGACATCTAACTTGTCTAAGTAATTTTTAACTTGTTCTTTCCCTATTTTATCATCAGATCCTACCAAGGGGCATATTTACACCTTACGCACCCCTAAGCACAACCTCCTCAGCTCCCCTCCTGCCTATAGCCGACCTTCGTGTTTTCCATAAAAAATGAAACTTTTAACCAATTTTTAACTTTTAGGCACCCCTAGAACACCAGTGCCCCTAGGCACATGCCTACTGTACCTGGAAATCTGGCCCTGATCCTACCTCATTTTCACTGGCATTCACTATGTTAGACACCCATTTGCCACTAACTTATTTGGTGAAAACTGAAACAAAAAAGTCATTTAGTACTTCTGCCATTTCCACATTTTCATAGAATCATAGAATATCAGGGTTGGAAGGGACCTCAGGAGGTCATCTAGTCCAACCCCCTGCTCAAAGCAGGGCCAAACCCCAACTAAATCATCCCAGCCAGGGCTTTGTCAAGCCTGACCTTAAAAACCTCTAAGGAAGGAGATTTCATCACCTCCCTAGCTAACCCATTCCAGTGCTTCACCACCCTCCTAGTGAAAAAGTTTTTTCTAATATCCAACCTAAACCTCCCCCACTGCAACTTGAGATCATTACTCCTTGTTCTGTCATCTGGTACCACTGAGATGAGTCTAGATCAGGGGTGGGCAACCTATGGCATGTGTGCCGAAGGTGGCACGCGAGCTGATTTTCAGTGGCACTCACGGTGCCCAGGTCCTGGCCACCAGTCCAGGAGGCTCTGCATTTTAATTTAATTTTAAATGAAGCTTCTTAAACATTTAAAAACCTTATTTACTTTACCTACAACAATAGTTTAGTTATATATTATAGACTTACGGAAAGAGACCTTCTAAAAACTTTAATCTATTACCGGCATGCGAAACCTTAAATTAGAGTGAATAAATGAAGACTCAGCACACCACTTCTGAAAGGTTGCCGACCCCTGGGCTAGATCTATCCTTTTTGGAACCCCCTTTCAGGTAGTTGAAAGCAGCTATCAAATCCTCCCTCATTCTTCTCTTCTGTAGACTAAATAATACCAGTTCCCTCAGCCTTTCCTCATAAATCATGTGCTCCAGCCTCCCAATCATTTTTGTTGCCCTTCTCTGGACTCTTTCCAATTTCTCCACATCTTTCCTGTAGCGTGGGGCCCTAAATTGGACACAGTGCTCCAGATGAGGTCTCACCAATGTTGAATAGAGGGGAATGATCACATCCCTCAATCTGCTGGCAATGCCCCTACTTATACAGCCCAAAATGCCATTAGCCGTCTTTGCAACAAGGGGACACTGTCGACTCACATCCAGCTTCTCGTCCACTATAACCCTTAGGTTCTTTTCTGCACAACTGCTGCCTAGCCATTGGGTCCCTAGTCCATAGCAGTGCATGGCATTCTTCCGTCCTACATGCAGGACTCTGCACTTGTCCTTGTTGAACCTCATCAGATGTCTTTTGGCCCAATCCTCTAATTTGTCTAGGTCCCTCTGTATGCTATCCCTACCCTCCAGTGTATCTACCACTCGTCCTAGTTCTGTGTCATCTGCAAACTTGCTGAGGGTGCAGTCCACGCCATCCTCCAGATCATTAATGACCTCCATTTTCTGTTGTTGTCTTTCCCTCCTCATTGAGTAATGGGCCTACCAGGACCTTGGTCTTCATCTTGCTTCTAATGTATGTGTAGAATGTTTGCTACTCTGTATGTCTCTGTGACAGGTTGGGTCACAGAAACTCCATCAGGACTGTCACTAGTTGTGCTGAGATACCACTGAGAAGAAACCCCTTGCCAGAAAAGGCTTCCCTCCACTCTGTCTTGCTGAGCTAGACACACCAGTCTACTCCAGCACAGACCAAGAGATTGGCCACGCCACCCTGCAGTTCACAAAAACTAAAATTCACTTAGCCCAGGGGCTTCTCAGTTAACAGGAACTTTCCCAGGGTCTTTCTGGGAGACTAAACCCTGAATACATCCGTTTTATTCTTTATAAAGCTTATACAGGGTAAACTCAAATTTTCCACCCTCTATAACACTTATAGAGAGATATGCACAGCTGTTTGCTCCCCCAGTATTACTTACTTACTCTGGCTTAATTAATAAACAAAAGTGATTTTATTAAGTATAAAAAGTAGGATTTAAGTGGGTTCAAGTAATAACAGACAGAACAAAGTAAGTCACCAAGTAAAATAAAGCAAAACATGCAAGGCTAAGACTAATATGTTTAAGAAACTGAATACAGTTAAATCTCACCCTCAGAGATGTTCCAATAAGCTTCTTTCACAGACTAGACTCCTTCCTAGTCCAGGCCCAATCCTTTTCAGACCAACATTGTAGTTTATGGCCTGGGTCCAGCAATTACTCACATCTCCATAGTTACAGGTTTTTGTTCCCGTTTCTTTCAGGCATCTCTTTGGGGTGGAGGGGCCATCCTTTGAGCCAGCTGAAGATAAAATGGAGACGCTTCCAGGGCCTTTTATATTCTGTCTCGTGAGCGGAAACACCTTTGTTCTTCTATGCAAAATCACAGTAGCAAGATGGAGTTTGTAGCCACCTGGGAAAGTCACATGTCCATGAATGATTCAGCTTTTTAAAGGTAGAGCAGCCACTGCTCACATGCTACCTTGAACATTCCCAGGAAGACTTTTCACATGTGAATTGGAGTCTCCCCGGGTCCATTGTCAGTTAAGTGTTTTGTGACTGGGCACTTAATCTGAAGAGCTCCTTCACAATAAACAGGCCAAATGCTTCACTAGTGCTACTTAGAATCAAACACATTGAGATATTGTATGCATGTATCATTTTTATATTTAAAGTTATTAATATTGGTATGTAACCAATATTAATAACTTTAAATATAAAAATGATACATGCATACAAATAGGATGAATATATTTAGTAGATCATAACCTTTGCAAAGATATGTTACATGGCATATCTAGCATAAAACATATTCCAGTTGTCATATTTACACTCATAAACATATTTCTATAAAGCATTATGGAGTGCAGCGTCACAGTCTCTAAGTAGTTTAATCTCTTTTTGTTCTTAGTTTCCACTTTTTTATAGGACTCTTTTTTGAGTTTCAGATCATTGAAGATCTCTTGGTTATGCTAGAGTGGTCTCTTGCCACACTTCCTAGCTTTCCTACACAGTGAGATAATTTGCTGTTGTGCCCTTAATAATGTCTCTTTGAAAAACTGCCAGCTCTCTCAAACTGTTTTTCCCCTTAGACTTGCTTCCCATAAAAGCTTACCTACCCACTCCCTGTGTTTGCTGAAGTCTGCCTTCTTGAAATCCATTATCTTTATTCTGCTTGTAGCAAGGAGGCGCAGCCTCCCACCCTGTCAGAAAGGGAGAGACTTGAAATCACCCCCTGGTGGGCAGACCCAGGCTCCCCACAGCTGCCGTGCTGGAAACAGAGGGTTGGGACAGGACGTGGGACTATAAAAGGCCCTCCTACCTAGCTCAGACGGGGGGAGAGCTGCCAGAGAAGCAGGATGTCCCTTCCTTGCTACTAGAGATGGCTGCCCAATCAGAGGAGTTACCTGAACTGCCGGGGCTACCATTGGCTGTTTACCCAGGAGAGACTGAGGATGGCCCAGGTACCCCAAGCTGGGGAGGGTAGGAAGGAGCCCAGGGAGCCAAATAGGGTTTGACTGTGGAATTATTGTGAACTGGCCAGTGTGTTGCAGGTGGATCCCTGCTGACCTAGTGGTGAACTGCGCTGCCACTAATAGCGCCCTGGCCTGGGATGCAGTGGAGTTGGAGGGCCTGCGTCCTGCTACCCTGAGCACCCCACCTGTGAAGGGTGGCCACCTCCCCACTAATAGACCAGAAGGCCTGAATTGATCTGGCACCTGCCCCAGCTAGGGTGCCAGGCGCATTTGCTGCTGCTCCAATTGGGAGCTAATTCCCCACCCTGAACTGCTGGGCTGTATCACACAGACTCAGCCTGAGATATAAACTATGAATCGCTCTGAGTGAAAGACTGGGGTGGAAAGACTAATTAAGACTGCCCTGATTGAGAGATTTGGCAGAAAGACTACCTGCTAATGGGATTAATCACCAGGTGGACTCACTGGCTGTGAGCTGTGCCCTGCTTGCGAAGCAGTGAGGAGGTGCGGCCTCCCACCTTCTCAGAAGGGGAGAGACACATGCACCTCCTTACATTGCTCTTTTCCCTTCCACTATTCCTTAGATCACTTTCACCCAAGCTGCCTTCCAATTTCAAATTCTCAGTCAGTTCCTCTCTATTTGTGAAAATCAAATCTAGAACAGCTTCTCGCCTTCTGTTGACAGATACAGTATGGCCCAAGGAACTGGTGGTTTTGTTTGTGGGATGGCCTATCTGCTCACAGGTGTTTTGTGGCAAGGCACATCTTTTGGCCTACTGAAAGTGTTGGTCTCTCCCTTCATCAATACTGTATATCACATGTAGGCTGTGTTTGCTTCCTCAAAGAGGCCTTTAACTCTTCTTGGACATGGTAAATCTGGCAGGCACTGACTGGATTCAACAGATTTGGGGAAGTAACACAATTGCTGGGTGAAACCCACAATTGGCCAAAGAAAAAAGAGATTTGGCCAAGTAGAGTTATGATCACTGTTTTATGTGAACTCTGTGCAGAGCAGGAGTGCAGACCAGTTGTTCTGATGGCAAATGATGAAGCATCGTAAGTATTGTAATATTTGGCTTACGCTGGCCATCTGTGTGTGGGTGGTATGCTGAAGAGGTTTAAACGTGGACTCCAAATAGCAGGAAGGCTTCCTGCCAAAAGCATAAGATGAACTGTGGGCCTCAATCCTAAATGACATGGTCCAGGAGCCCATGAAGGCAGATTACATGCTTCTCTGGAAGTTGAGCTGTTTCTTCAGAGAATGGTAGGTGGATGCAGGGAAGGAAGTGTGCCATCTTGGTAAGCTGGTCCACAGCAGTCAGGATTACTGTGAGGCCATTGGCTTGAGGAAGTTTGACAATGAATGATGGCCACCTAGGGCCTTGGCAGGGTCTCCAGCGGCAGGAGAAGGCCAAGCAGTTTGTGGTGTTGTCTTGGAGCGGATGCACAAGTAACAGGAGTCAATGTAAGTCTGTATTGTGGCTTGCATTTGAGGCCACCAGAAGAAATGGAAGGCTAGGCAATAGGTTTTAAGATGACCAAAATGCCCCACTGGGGGAGAGTCATGGTACAGATGCATCACCTCTATTTGGGGAAGTCACATATATTATCCTATCCTGCATAGTGTTGTCCCTTTCCCCCAGCCCTTAGCTCTTCAGGAGAAATCCTCCTCCTTGAGGCCAGACAGTTGAAAGTGATTAGATCTTGTTGAATGATGCTATCCAGGAAGTTATGGGGCTTGACAATGCAGGGTAGCTCCTGGCTAGGCGTTTTTCTGGGCCTGCATGATATTCTCCCTTTTGGGATAGTGCCTCAGCCTTACCATTTTGGCCCCCAGGAGATAGGTAGTGATAAAGTCAAAGCGTTAGAAGAATGTAGCCCACCTGAGTTGTCTCTGGTTTAGTGCTTTGGCCTTGCATAGATGTTCAAGGTTTTTGTGGAAGTTCCCGCCTTTGTGGTCCATATAGCCCTGTACTGGACATGGAATTCCTTCGAGGTAGTGACACCACTCTGCAAAACATCTTTGATTACGTGGAGTTCTGCATCCAAGACCTCATAATTTTGCTCTGTGGCAGTGAGTTTCCTGAAGTAGTAGGTGCACAGATGTAGAAACTGTTGGGGACTGTGCCTCTGAGAGGGCACTGCCTCGATTGCCATGTTGGATGCATCAGCTTACGCATGTGGGTGTACCAGGGCAGTGATGAAGGTGAGTCTGAGTTGTGCAAACACATGTTGGGCTTCAGGGGCCTGATAAATCTCCCATTTTTGTGGAGGAAGGTGGTCATAGCTCCTATTTGCCCAAAGTCTGTGATAAAACACTGATGGAAATTGGTGAAGCCTAAGAAGTGTTAGAGGTCTCGGGTGCACCATAGCATTGCCCAGTTGTGACTGGCCTCTGCCTCTTTCTGATCAATCTCAATACTTCTAGGGGGGTAGAATAAACCTAAGAATTCTTTGGAGGTTTGGTCAAAAATGCACTTCTCCAATTTCACGTTCAGGTTGCATTGATGCAATCTCTCTAGGATGGTTCTAACATGGAGAGTGTGCTGCTTCTTCAAGAGATGGGATCATGATCCATGCCTAGAGTGAAGTGTTTTCTTGGTGTGAGCAGGCCACTTGTTTCTGAAGTCCCTTATTCTCGGTCAACGGCTCTGCCACCTGAGCCTGCAGTGCATGGTTTTCAGCCTGGAGATGGGCAACCCACTCCTGCAGTTCTGTTGCCCTTTGGAGTACCCCGGTTAGTGGGAAGGTTGCCGCTTCCATTCCCCCAACTGGGGCCATTTCTATGGGGGAGGTTAGGTGTGGGGCTATGCAAACTGTCACTATTGGAGCTTGGGAGGTCAGACCTAGTGATCAGAGGGGTAGCAGTGAGAAGCCGGAAACAGACCTGAAGTCAGGAAGCAGGAGTTGGAATCAAGCGTCAGACCTGGAGTCAGGAACCGGCATTAGAGCCGAAGTCAGGATCCAGGAATCAGAGCTGGAGTCAGCACAAGGGGTCAGGAGCGATCCAAGAGGCAGGACCATTGCTACAGCTGACAGGAGAGTTTGCCTTTTTACACAGACACTTCCTAAAACTCCTCCTGGGCTTAAACAGGGTGCCTGGACCAATCAGGGCTGTCAGTCCAGCCTTCCAACACAGTACTTCCTGTGGTATTTATCTGCACAGGATCTATGTGGTAACAGGTGCAGGTTACCAGGACTGCTGAGTAGTGGTATGTAGGTACTGGCCATCCTGCACTGCACAGATCCAGGTTCCAGTCCTGTCCCCACAGAATCTCAGACCCAATGCTTTTCTGCCATTTGAGTTTCCCCAACCATCTGAATGCTTGAGGGGCCTCACTGCTTGGTTGCCATTTTGGTTTGGACAGGGCAGCCCAGAGTGGGGGGCAAGAGGGGCAATTTGTCCCAGGCCCCGGGCTCTGCAGGGGCCCCCATGAGAGTTTTTCGGGGCCCCTGGAGTGGAGTCCTTCACTCGCTCCAAGGGGCCCGGAAAACTCTTGCGGGGCCGGGCCCAGGAGCTTCTTCCGCTCCCGGTCTTCTCCGGTGGAAGGACCCCCCGCCAGCAAATTACCGCCGAAGCGGGCTGCACTTCGGCGGTGGGTCCCGCTTCGGCGGTAATTCGCCGGCAGGGGGCCCCCACTGCGGGTCTTCGGGGCACTTCGGCAGCGGGTCCCGGAACGGAAGGGCCCCCCGCCGCCGAACAGGGCTGGCTCTACACATTTTGCCGTGCAGAGGGCGCCCTGCTGCTTGCCGGTCCTGTGGCGCCTGCGGATGCTCCACCGGAGCCGCGGGACCAGCGGACCCTCCACAGCCACGCCTGCGGGAGGTCCACCGGAGCAGCCTGCCGCTCACGGCCCCAGGAATCCTCTGGGCACCCCTGGGTTTGGAAGGGTACAAGAAACCTTCAGCCTAAGGGAAGGGATCTCTCTTTCAGTATTACTGATCTGCACAATTTCATTGCAAGTAATGAGGTTTTGGCCCTCACTGATGCCAAAATCTCCCACTGATGTAAAATGCTCTAGCTCGTTGTATTTCAGCCCTGCCTGGGCAAAACTTCCTCAGATTGGCTGCTCTTGCCTGGCAGGTGGGGAAGGCAGCCAGTCAGGGCTTCTACATGAAACAAGCAGAGCTGTCATCCCACCTCAGGAACTGAGCGGAGGTGTCAGGGAGAGGGGTAGGGGGAGAAGGAGCAGCCAACACTATTCTCACAGAGCAGAAAGAGCCCAGCAATTCAGGGAGCTCTGCCCCTCCTTCCTCCCTCCCCTTCTGTGAACAATGGGTCAGACTGTTCTCTTCTCCCCACCCCATGACTGGGAAGGAGAAGATGGCGGTGAAGAAGCCCTAGTGCTGCAGGAGGAGTGGAGATGCACTGAGGGGCAAAGGACAAGGGTGGGGCTGCGGGTGCAGAATTAACTTCTGTGCTGGGGGATCACTAATGAGATGTGGGGCACAATATTAATTAATTAACTTTGGGGCAGCCAGCAAGCACACCTGCAGCGGGGCTGGAATCATGGTAGTCTCTGAATCTGTCACATGCACACACTGAAGCTGGACAGAGAGATGTCAGAAAGGAAACACAGTATAATATTTGGACCCCAAATCATAAGGTTTTTTTTTCTCATGATTTTGGGTGGGTGGGGTCTGATTCATGCTTGTTTTAGCCTTTGGGGCTGGCAATACTGCTCTTCTCCCTCACTGTTTTCTGTGCTAGAGTGAAATTGTCAGCCAGAGACTTCCTTAGTGTCTTCAGACTGGTTTAAAATTCTTCCCTACAATGTCTGATGTAATTCCTATGAGCTCAAAAGGGTGGAGTCAGAATGGGGATAGCTTCACCCATCTGTAAGACACTGGCTTTGATGGGGCTCCCAGATAGGGAGAAATTTCTATTCCTGTATAGCCCCAGGAAGCTTTTATGGGTCAGAAGCTACAGAGGCAATTTTATCAGCTAGGAGTACCTTATCTTTATAAACAGCAAACAAAAGCAGTAGCCTAATGAAATAACAATCATTGGCTTTGCTTTTTGATTAGGCCTTAATTTAACTTCTTTTCAGGTAAATTTCAAAGTAAACAAGAAAGATAGAGCCTTGCCTCTGAGCTGTTCCAACTTTTGCATAAAGGGGTTATCCAAGGTGCATCTCACCACTCCAACATTTGTTTTACTTGGACAATGGCTGCTGCAGTCATGTAACCTGTGCACCAAAGTGTAAAGTCAACTGAGTGGCCTGTTTTTGTGTGTTCTGACGAATCAAGGGCAGATACAAAATTATTAAAAGGATATTGCTCCCAAAAGAACCCGAGGGTGTTCCCCGCTGTCATTTTTCAAAGAATATAAATGCTACCTATGTTTTTCTGCTAAAGGTTAGAAGTGGCATTTGAAAGAGTGGTCAGTACTGGCCTTACTTTTCTACCATTGAAATCAATGGTAAAACTCCCATGTGGAGCTGAGTTAGGCCAACACAGAACACCCATGGAAAATCCTACCCTAAAGCAGCTCCAAAGCAATGGCCTGTAATACGTCCATGGAGAAATGTGATGCAGGATCTACATGTAATTCCATATAAAAAAAGGTGTTAAAAGAATGTTAAGGTTGCATGGTTAAACCTTCAGATCAGGATATGCCACATATCAGAGGGGTAGCCATGTTAGTCTGGATCTTTAAAAGCAGCAAAGAGTCCTGTGGCACCTTATAGACTAACAGATGTATTGGAGCATGAGCTTTCATGGGCGAATACCCACTTTGTTGGATGCATATCACAGTTAATCTTAACTCTCCCTTTGTGTGCACACATTATAATATAGAGTGACACTTTTTGAAAGCATCTAAGTGACTTAGGAACCAAAGTATCATCGAAAGCCCATCAGCCTGAGTCTCCTAAGTGTTTGTCATTTGCAGTGGTACAAGCAGAATTCATTTGTTACTGGCATGCTGCACCAACTAAAGAGGAGGGGGCATGTGACCTCCCCACGTGACTCCTTATGTGACCCCCACCCCCAGCCTGGGGCCCCACACTCTCCCTCACCCCTCCCTATGATCCATCCCATGTTATCTGGGGTCGGGGGCTCTGTTCTCCTCCTGCTATGCCAGAGACTTCTGAACCGCAGGGCTGTCTGGAACCTCAGTGGGGAAAGGAGCAGAACATGGGGCCACCGGGCAGCCCCACGCTGGCAGCTCCTGCAGCACAGTTATACCGCCCCCAGTCCTGTCCTCTGGCAGGGCTGCCTACACACCCCAGACAGGAGACACTAGATGCAGCTGTGTGGAAGGGCTGGGGGCAGTACAGCCACGCCAGAGGAGCTGCTTGAGTGGGGCCGTCCAGTGGGCCTACGTTCTGCTCCTCCTGTGTCTTTCCGGTATGGCGTACCAGCGTACTGGTATGGCACAACAGACGGGACTGCCCTACCTGCACTGCTGCTAACTTGTGAAAATGGGACTTTGGAAAATGTCCCATAGCTCTGAATTTCAACATCTTATACTATTTCTTAAATAATATCATGCAATATTTTTATCATATTACATATGAAGTATCTTAAAATATTTATTTTCATGCATGTATACTTATCCTATTTTCATCGCTGTACTCATGCATTCTATCGTTATTGGCTTAGCTTTGATAAGTTTATTACAATTGTACATAATATATACAATTCATATGCAAAAAACTATGCAAAAATGAAGTTAAAGCTGGATGTACATATCAGTAATTTTAAGAGGAGACAAAAATCATGAATGTTTTTGGGAAGAATTACAACAATCATTACAAAGGAAATTCAGAGTTAGGCTTAAATGTAAAAGAAATCCAAGCATGTCAATGTCTGGAAATGAACAGTTAAAGCACCCAGACAATCTTAACTCTGCCCTGTAATGATGCCATGAGGGTAAAAAAGATTTTAAAAAAACAACCCTAAATTGTTTTAAAATGTCAGGTTAATCTAATTTGGGACTATAAATATTAACATTCCTTTATCATAATCAGATGGTTATTGCATGTCATCTTATTTTATAGTTACCAGATACACTAAATATTAATGATAATACTTAGCTAAGCTGCTGCTGTTAGCTGTTATTTGATAGCCTTGAAATATAACATATTTTCTGGAATTATTTATTGGAAAACACCTGCACAAAGGTTCAAGGCTAATTGAAAGTACAGTTTGTTGTTTAGAAATAGCTGTAGTAGTGGAAGACCTTAACAAATGCTGTTCAAGGCTAAGTGCTCAAGGCTGAATGCTATCACCAAATAACTTTGATCCAGAGTGCTATTGCGTGTGTGTGTGTGTGCGTGTGTGCGCGCATGTGTGTGTGCATGCATACTCAGTCCGCTATGTTTTATTTAGCACGTGTAGATATTTTGTTTTCTTGACCTGAAAGATAAAGAGATCAGTTCTAACAAATTCTGCTTCACAATTACTAGCACCCTTGTTAGTGCTCTTGGAGTACTCACAGAGGCCAAGAAATGAATGTGCATGGAGACTAAGGGATAAATCTACAAAGGGACTCAGATGTTGCATGGTCAGCATTGCAATGCCTAATTTTTAGGCTGCTTGCTACCTAGTGAAATCCACAGCCCCCAAGTAGGCACCCAGGCTCCCTATACAATGCATGCGGAGAGTTGGGCACCTCAGAATGGGTTCCACAAAAGCCAGCACACTGAATGGAAGTTAGTGAAAAACAGATTCTGAGGGAAAGGATATGGCCTAAATCCCACCCCTCTCAGAACTGGGCATCTAAATCTGGGCTGGAGCAAGGTGCCTATCGCCAATCACAATTCACAGCTGTGAATCCTCTCCTGGAGTTAGGCGCTTATGCCATTTCTTGCAAAAAGATTGGTTAAACCCCCATAAAACAGCTGGAGTGGGGGAGGGAAAGGAGGCAGAGGGTATCCCTTTAGTCACCCAGGATGTAGAAACCCCCAGTTCAATGCTTACCTCTACCTCATGTGAATAAGGGATTTCCTCACCTCTTAGAGCGCTCTAATCACTAGACTCATTCTCACTCTGTCCCAACACATATTTAAACACAATGGAGAAACTTCTGCCGGAAAGATCAAGAGACCTACCCCAAAATATCCTGTAGTCCAATGTCAAGACACTCACCTGAGAGGTGGGAAACCCAAATTCAAATTCCTCCTTCACTTCTGGCAGAGAGGGGGTTCAGCCAGGATCTCCCACACCCTGGCTGAGTGCCCTAACCACTAGGTCAAAGGTTATAAGAGAAGTCACCTCTTCCTCCCTCCCGTCATTAGGTGTGGAGTTCAGTGTGCTTTGGGCATGCCTATCAGATCAGGCCCCACAGACAAGAGAGGCAGGAGAACACCTAGCTTGAGAATCCAGACTGCTCTTAGGTGTGAGGTTGGTGCCAGCCATCAGACTAGAGGCAGCTGTGCACGTGCCCGGTGGCAGAAACTTAGACACCTTTGGTGACTTTAAGAGCAGAAATGTAGGTGCCCTAGAGACTTTAAGCCCCTGCACGTTAGGCAGCAGCTGATATGGGGTTATAAGGATCTCAGTGTATGGATTTGGCAGCCTATAGTGGCAGTTAGGTGCCTAAATCCTTTTGTGGATCTGGTCCTAAATTAAATCCTAAAACCAAATGGGTGTCCCCCCAAAGAAGTCAAGCACCTTGTGGGGAAGTCTGGTGAAGGTGATATTATGCTGTCCTTTCTCCACAGAATCCACACACACAGCCAGATTTTCAGTTGTTGTGCATTGGCTTAGCCACATTGAAGGAAATAGAGCTATGCTGATGTATATTAGCGAAGGATCTGGCCATTGCATTGCATATACGCTTTTTTAGAACCCACTGGTAGTCAGTCTATCTGCCCTTTATTATCTCAGAAAAAAATCATTCGCCGAATGCTTCTGCACAAACATGGAGGAAAGCCTTTCAACTCTGGAGCTGTAGCTTTAAATCAGGATTCGATCATTGCCAGTTAAGAGTTTGATCTCAACCTTTGTTACAAGAGTGGTCTGTGTCTGTATATATGTAAACAGATAATGTGCCAGTTGAGGGCACTCAGGAATATGCAGCATTGTTTTTAAGGGGTTTGTAGGAGCAATAAAGGGTATTGCTGTTATGCACTACAAATGGCTTCCTTGGAGCTGCTCTTTACATCACCCCTTAAACAACCTTATTCTTAAATTATTTGTCCTTATTTCAAAGCACTCGTGTGGGAGTGGTGGAGGGGAGAGAGGTTTCTCTAAAGCTGCTGGATGGACTGATAGTTAATCTCTTTCCACTGTCTAGCTTCTGAGTCTCCAGGGCCCTACTCCTGCATGCTGCGTAGTATAAGACAAACATTCATGCACAGCATGGGAGAAGAAACAGAGAATGACATGCTGAGATTGATCTACCCATAGGCCATGCAAAAATGTCCACAATACAGATGGCACAAAGAAACTAGAGGGGAAACTGAGGATCGGGCCCTAAATAGTGTCTTGGGGGCCACTTTAGGCAATCTGTCACCCTGTAGTTCCATGAGAGGCCAGGGACCTATTCCAGACCACCAGGACTATCAGTCCATTGCTACAGAAGGATCAGGGTGTGCTCAGCACCTCTGAAAATGTGTACTGAGATTTGGCACTCCAGTTTGAGATTATTGGCCTCAGTTACTTCTGAATTGTCCTGATGTTGAAGCAGTGACCAAGAATTGAAAGCCTCCTTATCTCACTGTCAAGTTTCTGAGATATGTAGAGTATGTCTACACTGCAATGAAAGACTTGTGGCACAGTCATGGCTGGCCCGGGGTCAGCTGACTCCGGCTCAAGCTACGGTGCTGTAAAATTGCAGTGTAGATGTTTTGGCTCAGGCTGCAGCCCAGACTCCTGTGAAGTGGGAAGGTCCCAGAGCCCAGGCTCCAGCCCAAGCCTGAACATCTATAGTGCTATTTTATTGCCCCTCAGCCTGAGTCTCATGAGCCCAAGGCATCTGAGCCGGGCCAGCCGCTGGTCTTTTATTGCAGTGTAGACATAGCCTTAGTCTCCTTCCAATCTGCTTTTATACAATATGCTATGGAATTCTAATCACCTATCTCTACATACCAAAAGGTGATTTAATCAACTGATGTGCTAGCTTTTGAAATCTCTGCAGGCTTTTTCTACCTGCTGTAGAAAGTGAAGGCCCTGATAAAGGCCTAGTATGAGGCCTGAATTAAAGTAATGGTCAAGACTTAGCTAAAAAGCAAAGTCAAGCTATGAGCTGAAGGCCGGCTTGGTTCACAGAAGCTGGCATGGAAAGGGCTGATGTTGCATAAACATTTATTCACCTAGCATACCGAAGTATAAACATGGTACCAGAACACCTTATACCGGAACATTCCACAGATAAGAAAGAACAGGCCGACCCATCCCAATGACAGGGGCAAAAGGGTAAAATGATGGATAGAGTTGTTTTGATCAAACCAAGTTGTACAAGGTGAGAGGCGGCACCTTGCTACGTAGAGGGGTTGCACCTTGCTACGTAGAGGGGTTGCACCTTGCTACGTCAGGAGTGATGTGTAACTTGTTTGTACCTGTGTATAAGATGTATTCCCTGGGGCAATGTCTCTTGTCCGGCCTAGGGGGCAGTGGAAAGTCCGCCTGACTGAGCCGAGTCTATCCATCCATTGACTGTTGGCACCATATTAGTAATATGCCTTTTACTACAGTAACAATCTAGGGGAACTATCGTTGTGCCAATATGGTAATAAACCTGGCCGACGTGCCTTCGTACCTTACTATACTCTATGGTCATTGGGGTTCTCTCGGGTCTGTTGTGTCAGCTATCTGACGCAGAGCTGGGGCAGCACACAGAAGGAACACATTGCACGCAGCCGAGTGATACCAACAAGGAGAGAGCAGAGCACCACACGGTAGCATTGACAACACTCTGACAACACCTGCTGTGATTAAGTTCCAGAAATGAGTGTATCTTTTAAAAAACAAAAGAAATGCTGGAGGATAATTTGGTTTATTCTTAACTAACGACTACATTATGCCAGTTTTCATGTTTAAAAATAACATAAAATATGTAGCCTTTGTAGTAATCAAACTAGAGATGTACAATCAGACGAAGTTAACTTTGATTGACTAGATCAAAGTTAGCAGGAATAACAATACCAGGGTGAAAGCTGCAGCAGCACAAGTGGTGTGGATGGCTAACCCATCCCTCCAGAACCTTAGGTACATACTCAAGTGTCTATTGATCTAATTAGATCAAAGCTAACTCAGGAATGTCTTGAAAGTTGCTATTTCACACGTAACAATTTCATACCCTTATATGCACATGTCAGATGTGAACCATGAAGAACTTGTTTGAGTTTGTTTTATCCTGTAGGGTTGTCAGTCTTGGCAGAAAACAAGCTTGAGTCAACAATGGCCACTTGAAGTGTATGTTTACATTGATATTGGTCCATGTGACGAGGGGGCGCGGGGCTCAGCCCTCCTTGTGAGGAGCGGGAGCACACCGGCCTCGTTCTGTCCCCTCATCCTGTCTTCGGGTCGCGCGGTCCACCGTCCGGGGCGTTCGGTTCCCTGTGGAGCGGACTGAGGCACAGCAAAGTCAGTAGGGGTCCAGCCTTTGATGGCAGGCGCCAAACCAAACAGTTCAATTAAGCTCTGGCCCTTTGGGGCCGCGCATGGAAGCAGTAGCAGAGTCACTGGGCCCAGCCCTTGGTTTGGCGGGCACCCAACAACCGCGTCAATAAGCTCTGGCCCTTGGGGCAGCGGCAGAGCAGTAGCTGAGTCACTCGGCGTGACAGAGGGGTTTTGCCACCCGGCTACGGGTGGCAGGGGGATGCAGCCACCCACTTCCTCTGCGTTCCAGCCCGGGGCCTAGTAGCAGCTATCGTCGGTAGGCAGGTTCAGTGCGGGATCCGGGCCGAAAACACTGACGGAGGTGTTTCATGAGAGGATCCCGCCCGAGAGACCACAGCATAGGCTCGGGCGCTTCTGCGGCGACTATATAGTCAAGCCGCCCCCGGGCTATTCCATCCCCCCTTCACTTCCTACCTGGTCCGCAGGGTCGTCCACCCTCATGGGCTCCTCCCAGTCCGGGCTAGGTGGTAGATCCGGGAGCACCTCCGGGCAGCTGGGCCAGGTCTGGTCCGAGGGTTCCTCCGGGCCGTAGTAAGGGCTGGGCAGCTTTGGTAGTTCCGCATCATAGTGACGGTGGGTTAGTTCTGGTGGCTCCGCATCGTAGCTGCTGCGGGGTAGCTCCGGCAGCTCAGCGTCGTAGTTGCTGCGGGTTGGCTCCGGCAAGGCCTGATCCCTGTCTCTGAGCTCTGCAGCCTCCCAGGGATGAGGGTCAGCCGACACGCCTGCTCTGGCCGGCAGCTGAGCTGCAACTGAAGGCCGGCGCCCGGCTTTTATGCTTCTGAGTCGCTGCCTGACCCTTTGAGGGGCGGGGCTTCCGCCCGGAAGTTCCGCCCTGGGGAAAGATGGACGTGGCTCAACCCTCCCTGTGGAGGAGAGAAGCCACACCGCCTCGCTACAGTCCACTTAATATGTAACCTTTTCTACATCTTGCACCAAAAGCAAAAGTATTTAAATCTAAAGTTACTTAGGGGCAGTAGCTATTTTTGCCAGTGATCATCCTTGCTGAAGCCACCTGAACAGGTGCAATGAAGATTGTGGCAGACTATTCTGCTCAGGCCAGCGTGCATCCAGACAGAGGCGGTACTAGCCAACTGGGGGCTCTAAGCAGGAATATTTTTGCCCCTCCACACACAACACATAATAAAAACTGAATAGGGTCCCCCTTGAGCTGCTTGGGACCTTAAACAGTTACTTAGTCTATTTAAGCCGGGTCTGAATCCAGAATAACTTCAATTGCAGTTGCTGTAATGTAAATGAGAGCAGAATTTGGCTCTATGTCTAGCCTGCTAGTTGTGTATGTTACCCACTTTACAAATTGGATTGTTCATCTGGTTCACGGAGAGTGTGTATCTTTTTGCACTGCTATAGATATCTGTTTACTCTAAGATCATGGATGCAATTCTCAAATTTTCAAGTGGCCAAGTGACTTAAAAGCCTAAATCTCAAAGTAGATGGAGCTCAGATTTCTTAGTTACATTAAGTATTTCAGAAAATTTTACCCAATGTCTTTTCCTCATTCCTTCACCTCTGCTACTTGATTATAATGTCAGCATTTTCCTTCAGACACTATTGTATGAAACAGTTTACCAGTAAGAGACTGTTATCTTCAAAATGCATATATGCTAAGTGCACAACTTAAAATCCAAAATAGGCTCTAGAGAAACTAAGGGTATGTCTGTACTACCCGCCAGATCGGTGGGCAGCGAGCAATCCAGCGGGGGTCAATTTATCGCGTCTAGTCTAGATGCGATAAATCGACCCCTGAATGCTCTCCCGTCGACTCCTGTACTCCACCACCACAAGAGGCACAGGCAGAGTTAACGGGGGAGTGGCAGTGGTCAACTCACCGCAGTGAAGACACCACGGTAAGTAGATCTAAGTACATCAACTTCAGCTACATTATTCACATAGCTGAAGTTGCATAACTTAGATTTTTTTTTCCCCACTCAGTGTAGACAAGGCCTTAGACATTTGAAAGGCAAGTGAAAGATGTCCTCTATATGCTGTATCTGACTAACAGAAACTTAATGAATGACACCTCTGTAGAATGGCTCACCTCCTTAAGAAAATACACAACTGGGAATCAGATAAACCCTGAAAATGGACAGGACAGAAAACTCTTCCTTTACTGTTCCCTTCCCCTTCTCTCCCCCTCCCCCCTTTTTTTAACTGCTGGAATGAAGGTAAACAGATTCTATGCCTAACAAAGAGGTCACAGCAGATGAAGTTGAATTGTTTAAAGCCTACTGGTATATAGCCAGCAACATAGCTCTGACTGAAATTAAATGGAGGTAGATGGCTAAATACCCTAGACTATATCTCAACTTCATCAACTGTCACTTTCATTAACAATCTGAGGTGGACCCACTGCTCTTAAAAGAGGAAACACACAATTACATAAATTGTATTTACATATTGTGACAAAGTTCCTCCTCTACCTTGGCAGGTCCTGCGCTTATTGGCAGATTTGCTCACCTCAGTGATCTTCCCTTCTGGTGGAACCCACAGTCTGGGTCAACTCCTCCTGTATCTGATCAGGAGTTACGAGGTTTGGGGGGAACCTGGGCTCGCCCTCTACTTCGAGTTCCAGCCCAGGGCCCTATGGATTGCAGCTGTCTATAGTGCCTCCTGTAACAGCTGCATGACAGCTACAACTCCCTGGGCTACTTCCCCATGGCCTCCTCCAAACACCTTCTTTATCCTCACCACAGGACCTTCCTCCTCTGTCTATTAATGCTTTAATTGTCTGTAAATTCCTCAGATCCTCAGTAGCACACTCACATTCTCAGTCTCAGTCTTCAGGCTCCTTGTGCCTCTTAGCCCCAGTCCTTCTCTCTGCTCCTTCCCCTGCCTGATTGGATGTGAGCTTCTTTTTAAACTCAGGTGCCTAACTTAGCCGCCTTGATTGGGCTGCAGTGTTTCTATAAAAGTAGCTATCTCCACACTGCCTTCAGAAATCTTAATTGGCCCAGGTGCCTTGATTAATCTTGGGCAACTGCCATTTGGGTACCACCAGTACTACGGATTTGTTTAGCCTGGAGCTAAACATTACCTGTTCCTCAGTACTATTACTGTAGCCATCTGGCCTTTGCACCCATCACATATCTTCCCCCACCGCCCCCCCCCCGCCGCTCCAACCCATTAAGGGTGGGCAACTTTCGGACGCCAGGCCAGTGTGTCGTGAAGACCATCAGCGTTGCGTGGTAGGCATCCAGCCCTGTTCCGTAATGTGGAACTGGAATGCAGATTTGAGGGATAAGACCACCTGGTGACTCTTGCATTCTTTTCCTTATTTATCTGCATCCTTGGAGGGGTGCATGGTCCATCACAAGAGTAAATCGCCGAGCCTAAGAGGTTAATATTGAGTGTCTCCATGGACCCATTTGACAGCAAGGCATTCCTCTCTCGACTACTGCATACTTCCTGATTTCTACTTGGAGCAGCTTTCTTGCTTGGATGAGATTGGATGTTCTTTCTTCTTCCAATCATTGTGACAGAACAGCCCCAACCCCATTCAGGGCAATCGTGTCTGTAAAATAAATTCCTGTAAAGCCGGGGCTATGAGTACGGGAGTCATTTACAGAGAGGCCATTTCGAAAGTCTAAAAAATGCCCCACTCTGCTGCAGTCGGCCAATTCATCATGTCTGGCCTCGGGCCACTTCACCAGTTCCATTAAGAGGACATGCTACTGGGCGAAGTGGGGAAATTAAATAGTCAGTAGTAGCCTAACCGCCTACCATGCCAAGCAGGAATGCACGAGACCTGCTTCTTTTCGGGCCAGGCAGTTTTGAATCGCCTCTTTAGGCTTATTTGTTTGGGGCTTCACATATTACTCCTTCCATACATATATCCAGAATACCTAAGACCTTCTGCTAGTCCTATTGCACATTTAGCAGGATTAGCGGTGAGGCCAGCCACGCCTTAAAGTGCATTAGTACTGCCTCAACTTTCTCCAAGTGGTCCCCGAGTACTGAGCGTAATGGATTGTGATGACATATCATAGGTATGCAGCTGGCAAACTAGATATGGGGGCGGAGCAGACTTATCATGAGGCGCAGGATGTGGCTGGGGCCCATGTAAACCAAAGGGAGGACGTGTGTATGACCAGCCCATCTGGGGTTGCAGACGCTTGTCTTTTCTTTAGCTTCTTTGGTCAGAGGAAATCTCGCCAATACCTTTTGTCAAATCCAGTGTGTCAAGACATCGGCCACTACCACGTCTGGTCAACAGCTTCGTCGATGCGTGGTATGGGGGTATGCATCAAATTCGGGTACTTCATTCGTGCGGCGAAAGTCATTACCGAACCATGGTCTTGGCACTAGAACGATTGACTGCACACTGACTGTTAGGTTCTCAATAACGCCTAATTCTAACATTTTCCTTTACCTTTGGCCCTTGATTTTCTCTTTTGGCTGCCTGGGATTTGTAGAGGCTCAAGCTGTTACCTCTGCTCCAAAGGATCTGTGCAGACATAGGTGATACGTCTCAGTCATCCGACCCGTTTTGTAGGACACATCTCTACATGCAATTAACTCATGTCGGCTGCCTCAACCTTTTGATTTGGCGTCAAGTCGGGTGATATCCTCACTTGCTCGTGTAAGTTATCCTTCTGGGGAAGGGTCTCCTGGGTGACTAAGCATGCCTCTCGATCATGCCAAGGTTTTAGAAGATTGATGTGGTAAATTTGCTCAGGTTTCCTGCGGCCTGGCTGCCGCACCTTATAGTTTACCTCTCCCATGGCTTCAATCACTTTGTAGGGTCCCTGCCACTGGGCCAACAGCTTGCTTTCTGCTGTGGGCACCAGGACCATTACTCGATCCCCTGGTTGGAACCATCGAAGCTTTGCTTGGTGGTTATAATGGGTCCATTGGGTCTCCTGTGCATTCTCCAGGTGTTCCCATACAATGGGTGTAAGTCGGGCTATCCGATCCCTCATCTGTAGTACTTGCTCGACTATGTTCGTTCCAAGATTTGGCTCCTCTTCCCAGGCTTCTCTGGCTGTCATGCATCTTTCTACCAGCATGATCATCTCGTCATAGGTGGACGGATCGTTCTGACCTACCCATTTGCAGAGATCTGGCGTCAGTCCCCTCATGTACCGGTCAATGACCAGAACCTCTAGTAGCTCTTCTGGACTCTGGGACTCTGTTTGCAACCACTTTCGTGCGAGATGGACGAGGTCATACAATTGGGACCACTGGGTTTTGTCTTCCTGGTACGTCCACTCATGATACCACTGGGCCTGCACTGCGGTCGTTACCCCAGATCTGGCCAGGATCTCTGCCTTCAGCTGGGAGTAGTCTGCTGCAGCCTCTTCAGGCAGATCATGGTAGGCCTTCTGGGCCTCTCCACACAGGAATGGGGCAAGGATGCCAGACCACTGATCTCGAGGCAAGGCTTCCCGTAGGGCTGTCCTTTCAAAGGCCAGAAGGTATGCCTCTACATCATCCTCCTGTGTCATTTTCTGCAGCCAATGGCTAGCCCATATGAGCCATGTCCCATCATGGCCACGGTTCAGCTCTGTAAGGGTCTTTACCTGGTTTACCAGTTCCCGCAACATAGCTCGGTCTTGAGCAGCTTGGTCCATCAGCAGGCGATTAGTCTCTTGCTGCAGCTGCACTGCTTCTTGCTGGGCGGCTGCCTGGACACAAGTAGCCTCCTGTTGGGCCTCTGTGGCTTGTATCAGTGCCTGCACTACGTCATCCATTGTGGTGACAAAAAAATTAACCCTCTCTCTTTTTTTTTTTTAAATCACCCTCTTTCTTCCGCCACTCTCTGCACACCAAAAATCCCACTATTGACACCAGTTGTGACAAAGTTCCTCCTCTACCTTGGTGGGTTCTGCGCTTATTGGCGGATTTGCTCACCTCAGTGATCTTCCCCTCTGGTGGAACCCACAGTCTGGGTCAACTCCTCCTGTGTCTGATCAGGAGTTGCGAGGTTTGGGGGGAACCCAGGCCCACCCTCTACTCCAGGTGCCCTAATTAGCCTGCCTTGATTGGCTGCAGGTGTTCTAATCAAAGTAGCTATCTCCACTGCCTTCTAGAAAGACCTTAATTGGCCCCAGGTGTCTTGATTAACCTGGAGCAACTGCCATTTGGTTACCACGGTACTACAGATTTGTTTAGCCTGGGGCTAGCATACCTGTTCCTCAGTACTTTACTGTAGCCATCTGGCCTTGCCCCATCACAATATACGTAAAAATGAATATTTTTGAATATTTGAAAAAGCTACAGATGAAGATTTGTCTCAGTTTGCTAACAAATAGAATCTGTCTGGTTTTTTTGCTGATTTTATAGTCTTTAATTATCCCCGAGAGAGATACTTGTCCACTACAGTAATTCAAATACTTTGTTTAGAAAAACCTACTAGTTGGACTACAAGTGAACAAAACTCCCCTGTCAACCTTGCAATGTCATCTGACCGTAGCAAAAAAAGTGCTTATTGATTGCTGAAGTATTTGGTTACATTAGCAAGTTGTAGCAGCTACAGACTTTGGACCAGTTTCTGCCCTCGCATCTGTATGACCTCACTTCTCAGAGGCACTGGTGTAACTCAGTCCAGAGTTTTCTCAGCTGCTGGAGTAAACCAAAACACAGATGTATCCCTACCCTCTTAGAACAACTCTCCATTTCTTCTTCTTGAAAGTAGCAAACAAGGAGAGAGAATCTCTTCCTCTGTCCTATCGCCAGCAATGCATTGCACAAACTAGAGGGTGCTTTTTAAAGTATCTTTATCTGGGCAGGGTAGGGCGACCAGACAGCAAGTGTGAAAAATCGGGATGGGGGTGGAGGGTAATAGGCACCTATATAAGAAAAGACCCAAAAATCAAGACTGTCCCTATAAAATCAGGACATCTGGTCACCCTAGGGTAGGGTCATGATTGGAGAGGGAATGCAAAGGTAAAAGGGAGTGAAATGTTTTATTAATGAAAATAATGTGGAATTTAATAGGGTTAAAATTACACAATTCTGAAGTCTAAGGCACACTTTCCCCCTCCCTGGCCCGTTCTCCCCTATGTCTGAGCTGTGCTCTGATGTAGTGGGCAGTGGAGGCTGCCAGGAACTAGCTGTCCCTCCTTGATCCCTAGCCCTAGCCAAAGCCTTAGAAGCAGGGGCCCTACTCTAACTTCTGCACTGAGGAATCGGGCATACTGGAGTTCAGCTCTACTACACTTTTCCAAACCCAAGCTTGCTCCCAGCCTGAATCTGACATGTGCACACACACCTCAGTGCACACACCCACGTAGGGGGCAGCAGTGCAAAATGTATTTAGCAGACAACTGAATTCAGCCCTGTAGTTTTTCTTTTCGTAAATTCATTCTAACCTAAAAATAATAAAAGTGAAGTGAGAAATGTAATTTGGTTTTTTAACTATATTTCAGTTTCTTATCTAGCAGTATTGTTAAAAGCAGACAGTATAGCTTTATTTTTTTAGACTCTAGGACTGGAAGAGACCTCGAGAGGTCATCAGGTCCAGTCCCCTGCCCTCTTGGCAGGACCAAAGACTGTCTAGACCATCCCTGATAGACATTTATCTAACCTACTCTTAAATATCGCCAGAGATGGAGATTCCACAACCTCCCTAGGCAATTTATTCCAGTGTTTAACTACTCTGACACATTTAGGAAAAACTTTTTTCTAATGTCCAACCTAAAATCTCACCTTGCTGCAGTTTACGCCCATTAGCTATCTTGTTCTATCATAGAGGCTAAAGTGAACAAGCTTCTTCCCTACACCTTTCCTTGGAAGACACCCTTTTAGAATACCTGAAAACTGCTAATCATGTCCCCCTCTCAGTCTTCTCTTTTCCAAAACTAAAAAACCCAGTTTCTTTCAGCCTTCCTTCATAGGTCATGTCTTCAAGACCTTTACATCATTCTTGTTGCTCTTCTTGGACCCTCTCCAGTATTCTTCCACACTTTCTCATGAATGCATGCCCAGAACTGGACACAATACTCCAGTTAGCCTACCAGCGCAGGTAGAGTAGAAGAATAGCTTCTCGGTAGTCTTTGATTACCAACAATACCTGTAATGCATCCCAGAATCACAGTTTTGCCTTTTTGCACAGGATCACACTGTTTGACTCATCTTAGCTTCTCTCTCTTGT